>NC_084974.1:24559099-24859099 GCF_963691925.1 Scomber scombrus
TTAAAAAATGGATTCAGTTCAGCAGGAAACAGTTTTCATTATTAAACAAATGAGCTTGTTCACTATAACCACCTGACACATGCTGTACTTCCTGTAGCTGCTTTTGTTTTTTCAGTGTTTGGTGATGCGTTTCATCTGAAGCAGAAAAGAAAAACAGGAACAGGATTCATTGTGAGTCTGATGTCGGCGACATAAAGAGTTTATCACAAAACTAGGACGCTTATATTTTATTATTCATCATCCGAGTCTGATAGGTAAAAGTAGAGGAACAGAGGAGTGGAAAAAATCATGTCCTCACTCAGCAGCACAGACCACATTATTTGATTATCAACCAAACTGGGAAAATACTGATAAGAGCTGCAAGTAATGATTACTTTTATCGGTTTATTAATTTATCTGTCCGTTAATCGATAACTTGTTTGATCTGTAAAATGTCAGAAAATGGTGAAAAATATCTTCCACTGCTTCCTCAGGTGACGTCCTTAAAAGTCATTTTTTGTCCACCACCTTTAGATATTTAGTTTATTATGACAGAAGACTAAAGAAACCAGAAAACATAAACATATTTGAGAAGCTGGAATCAGAAAATTATGAAATTTTCTTGTAAAATATGACTCGAAATGAATGTTTATCCAAATAGTTGGTGATTAATTGAATAGTTATTTTCTTTAATGCCTGCGCAGATCACTTTATCTGATTATTGACCAAACCGGGAAAAAAAACGGATTAAAGCTGCAATTTACCATTATTTGTATTATCGATTAATCTGTCAATTAAATTCTCTATTAATAGATTAGTTAGTTTAACCACAAAATGTCAGAAAATGGTGGTTACAACGCATGTCATATACCTGCAACATCCCTGGTTCCCTCTCTGCCATCAACTGTCCAATAAAAGGGCAAAAAAGCCCAAAAAATAATGATTAAGAAATAATATGTTGACAGCTCTTTTCCACAGCATCTTCAAATCCTCAACAGTCCAAAACCTAAATATATTTGCATTTATTACAACAGACGACTAAAGTAAACACATTTAAGAGGCTGGAATCTTTCAAAAATGACTCCAAAAAATGATTAAATAGTTGGTGATAAATTTAATATTTGAGAGCTCTAAAACTGATAACTACAATCCAACTAGATGATGAATAAAACATCCCCTAATAATCATCATCATCATCATCATCCCCTCCTGTGCTACCACACCATGTCAGTGTCGTGATAAACATCATGATTCAGCTGCGGCTCCGTCATTACACACTGATGGCATGTTGTGGTAAACGGTGAGGTGATGATGTTATTGTGAAGGAGTCGGTCTCCACTGTCATAAGTGAAGGCCGTCATCATCAGTCCGTCATCTGCTCCGAGATTTACTGCTCAGAATGAAATAGTTCAGCCAAATATAGCAGATGAAGTGAATGTAGGTACAAAATTAAAATCAGATTAATCAGATGCTCGTTAAAAAGAAAAAATCCCTGTAACACAAGCAGGGAAGATACAAGCAGGGAGAATAAAGGGTTAATACTAAGGGCCCGACTGATACTGGAATTTTGGAGCTGATACCCGTACAGATATTACATATTGGTGTGTTGGCCGATAATCTTATATACACCGAATATAAATATATATACATACACACATACATACATACTTGTATACATAAGCGTGAATATACAATACACCGTACATATTGAGACATAATGATGCCGATAATTACGGTATAGTACAATAAATCCATAATGTAATTATTGTGACAGGCTCAGTTGGAGCTACTTTAAATATAAGCGGTTTATTAGTTAAAACTCTATATGATAATATAGACTATAGTCAGACTGTAGGCTCTAAACCACCTCCACCTGCAGCTGAGTTCAAACTCATTATAAAGCAGCAGATAACATCTTTGTATTTGCATTGTTTTGTTTGCTTAACACTCTTTTTAAAACGTTGTTAGTGTGTGAGGTGACCTGTAACATGTTTCCTATTCATCCTTGAACTTGAACCCACCTCATGAACTAAAATATTTCAGTGTATCTGTCAGTAAGTCGTGTGTGTGTGTGTGTTGAAATATCTGTAACCTAGTTTGTCTGCTCCGTGTAGCACTCTCACTCTCCCTCTCTCTTTCTCTCTCTCTCTCTCTCTCTCTCTCTCTCTCTCTCTCTCTCTCTCTCTCTCTCTCTCTCTCTCTCTCTCTCTCTCTGTCTCTCTCTCTCTCTCTCTCTCTCTCTCTCTCTCTCTCTGTCTCTCTCTCTCTCTCTCTCTCTCTCTCTCTCTCTCTGTCTCTCTCTCTCTGTCTCTGTCTCTCTCTCTCTGTCTCTCTCTCTCTCTCTGGCCAGTCTTTATCATTGACCTTTCCACATTCCTCAACCTGGCTCTGGAAGTTGGCCCTCATTGGCTGCAACACTACATGCTTTGTTTGAACTCGGCCTCGGGATTGGCAGGTGTGTGTGTGTGTGTGTGTGTGTGTGTGTGTGTGTGTGTGTGTGTGTGTGTGTGTGTGTGTGTGTGTGTGTGTGTGTGTGTGTGTGTGTGTGTGTGTGTGTGTGTGTGTGTGTGTGTGTGTGTGTGTGTGTGTGTGTGTGTGTGTGTGTGTTTCTGGCTCTCATTCGTTGAGCCGACCTGTTCCTGCTGTTGTTTTTTTTTTACGCTCGGAGGAATGTGAACAGACCTTCTCCTCACCGATTCTGACACCTTGTAGTCTGTTAGATAGCAGATAAGAGAAAGTTAAAACAGACAGACTTGAGTCACAGTTACTCTCTTTGCCTGGCTTTGATAAGAAGCTCCTATTATACACTGATTAAATGTGTTTTATTACATGTTTATTCATGGTTTTACCCTGCGTACATTAAAATTGGGTTTGCTGGATCTTATACTTCATTCTGCTTAACTTTGATCTATTATCCTCGTGCGTAAAACTTTTTTTGTGCTACCTAGTAGCAGGATTATTATACTTAACGAAGCTTCGTTTTCGTTGCCAGGTCCTCCTAATCCCGAATATCTAGGAAAAATTAAAGCTGGTATCTCAAGATATTAAATCAGCGTGTTTGTTCGCTTAATTATGAATTTCTCTACTTTAAAGCTGAGGTAACTTCTGTGATGTAATGTTAGGTATTTGTAAGGAAACATAGTGTATAGCTCACAGTATAAAATTACTACTGTCCATGTGTCTGTGGTGACGGATGTGTTCATATTAGCAGGCAGACATGATATTCCACATTAACCTGCTCTGATCAGGCTTCTATAAATAGCAATAATTTGAGCAACACTGTCAAGACTCTGCTGTGCCAAAGAGGATTATACAGTAATGTGACAAAAGAAGCAAAAAATAAAAAGCGCTTAAAATTAGTTAATCTGTAAAAAAGAAAATTCTCAAAAATGTGTCTAATCATCCAAAATCTAGAGTGCTTGTTTCACTTGTTTGGTTTCTTATCATTTTTTAATTGATTTCACTTAATTAATATAATCATTAATAGAGTATTTGCATTTGGGTCAATCATGCTTTATTACTAAAGCAGTAAATCAATAATCAAGTAATAGCTTCTGTAGGGTTTTTATTGGAGCGGTATAGGTCAACTTAAAGTCCAACCAGGCAATGAAGATTAATTAATCAAGTAGGAAGAAGTGCGATAGGCTGTCTGAGCCACGTCACGTGACTACAAGTAGGGGAGAATGGGGTTGGTAGTCACTTTTTTTTTTGGAATATCTCTTAAACTGGATCCTGAATAGATTCACTTTTAATAGATAATGGAAGGCTAGGAATAAAGGTAGGAATAAAGTGGTCTTACTCTCCTTAAGCTGATTCTGTTCAATATGTCTTGTGAACTTGTGACAATCATCGTTTTTTTTTATTGTTATCTATCTATCTATCTATCTATCTATCTATCTATCTATCTATCTATCTATCTATCTATCTATCTATCTATCTATCTATCTATCTATCTATCTATCTATCTATCTATCTATCTATCTATCTATCTATCTATCTAAATTCAAATTAAAAGTGCTTTATTAGCATGACTTTTTATATACAGTGTTGCCAAAGCTATATGAAGAATAACAGAAACAGAAATTTTTAAAAAAAGAAAAAAAGAAACAAGAAAAAGAAGAATACAATACAATCAAACAATGTGAATACAATTGGATGAGTGAGTGAACAAAAACACAGGTGACTTAACCTGAGTCCCTCAGATTATGACAATTTAAGACAAACTGTGCTGCCAAGGCAGCAGAAGGCTCTTTACCTTTTGGGGTGTTTCTTTTTAGTTTGGTGAAAAAGGTTTGTCTTAAGTTGTCATACTTTGGGCAGTGTAGAAGAAAGTGCTCCTCTGTGTAGCTACCTTCACTGTCTCATAGTGACCACATATTCTTTGTTCTGTGGGCAGCCAGGTTTTCCTGTGTCTGCCTGTTTCCACGGCTAGTTTGTTGTCACTGAGAATTTATTGTTCTTTATTATTTTTTATTGATGCTCTTCTATTTTTAGTTTCCACTTGCTGTTGTAATAATTTAAATTTCCCCATCATGGGACCAAGAAAGGAATATATTATCTCATATTTTTATATAGTAATTAATTGGTTAGTTTTTATGTAGTCATATTATTTTCTGTAATATTGTGTAATTTTAACATTTTTTAGGTGGAGGCTTTAAATAAGCTCATTTGGTGTTTCTGTCCTTTCCTTGCACTGTATATTATCCTTTGTCTTTTTTTGTGTACATTTTAACTTGTGCAAACTAAACTACTAAACACAGCTACACCTGTGAGAGTCAGAGTGTGTGGCTGACAGGACGAGTGAGAGAAGAGTTGAAGGAAAGGTTTCAATTTCTTTCTGAATATATGACAGTAAATTAAAATAGCATTATAATAATTAGTTTATAACCAGAGCCGTGCTACAATCATTGTCTATCGTGGACGCGCCCGCGGGCACACGCTCTCTCTCCCGGTGACGTCATGATACTGGGCCGCGTTTTGCTGAAACCATAGGAATGCGACACACTTTATATTTACAACCTCCAATCTACAACACTGTGTTTCCTCTCTCTCTCTCTCTCTCTGTGTGTGTGTGTTTTTCTCTTTAACGTTAACGGTAATTATCTGTTACCGTGTCCAAGTTTGTTTTAAATACGTTTTTAAAAAAATGAAGTTGAATTTTCTTCGCGGAAACAACTTTTGTTGCTGCAGGGAGTCTGTATGTGTGTGAGTGTGTGTGTGTGTTTTCCCCCTCTTCGTCAGCTGCGTTTCCGACATGAGATCAGGTGGATAGTGGTGTTGTTGCTGCTTGCTGCTGCTGGATAAAACACTACCTGTGGTTAAAAAAAGTGAGTATACCCCGACTGATATATAGCGAGTTGTATGCACTGTTTTTAAAAATCGCTGTATTGTTTAGTTTAATCAGTTTTAATCGCATTTAAAGCAAAGTTACGAGACTTCGGTTTAAGTCACAACTTGTGGTCGCTGCTGCTGCTGCCGAGCCAAAGTTAATCTGCGCCATAACAACTAAACTGTTGTTAAAATCCTCACAGCATGGATTAACTGTGAGTCAGGAGAAAGAAAGAAAGAAAAAAAAGAAGAAGCATAATAACTGTATTGTGTGCGTTGGGTGAATGGGGAGCAGCTAAAAAGAGAGTGAGAGGGATATAGACATGGACAGCCCTGCTTGTCCGTCTCCTCCCTCATTTTACTCTCCCACCCCCTCATGACTTTTTGCCATTCAAATCTGTTAATGACAGCTGATATTTGTGACTGTAAAAGCAGCTGTTTGGACTCTTAAGCGTATCCCCAGTGATCATCTGTCTTGTTTTGTGCACAAGTGTTGGTTGGTGACACATGAGGGGGCAGAACAGGTTTTTAGGGTAATGATTCACTCACTCGCTACCACCTTGTTGTATTTGTGTTGTTAAAAGCTGGGTATTAAGGAAGTACTGGGTGCATGTAGTTGTATTCATGTGCAGGAAGTTTGATGTTATGCTATTGAACATAAGGGAGTAGTTTGAAGTTCCTACTTTCAGATATACATATGGGAGGCTGAGGTTGCCTGCTTGTTCATTTTTGAGTGTTTATTATAATAACAATAATAATAATAATACACTTGATAAATTGCTACAAGACAAACCAAACAGAAAAAACAACAACAAAACAGAAAAATAATAATAAAAAGACAAATATTGTCAAAATAGAATATCTAAATGATCTTGTAAAGCTTTACATTTCTGTTCTTTTAATTCTAATATATTATTTTTTAGCTCTTATATTACATTATTTATAACCTCAAATTACTCAGAACTGCTGAAACTTAAATTAATCTCCATAATCTGATAAGAGCCATGTGGCAAGTCCCAACAGCACAGCATGTTGTATTTGTAAGATATTACATAATAAAGTTACTATTGTCAGTCTTCAGTATTTCCCACAGAATTTTGAGAGAATATGTAGGTGAGGTCTCAGTCTGACAAAATGTACATTTTGTACATTTTTAAGTAAAATGCATTATTCTGGTGCACTCTGAGAGCAAAATTAAGAGGTTTTGTCTACAATTGTCTTTGTGTGCTTTAGTAATTTCAACATTTCAGATTCAGAGGTTTGAGGCTGAGCTTCAGGGTTGGGTGGAGGTGTGTGTGGAAGTTGATTTGTGCTGTGGAACGTAACGACTGTAAAACATCCAGAAAATAATGTTTTATTGACCTGATTCACGGCTTTCTTACTGTCAGTGCTCCCTCTCTTCATTCACTCTCTAGCTCATTCGACCACAGCTGCTAATAACAGTGTCCTGTACCCGCTTACTGACGGAGCAACTCTGTCCCTCCATTCAGTGTCCGAACCTTTTATACAGAACAGCGAGGCGGAATAAAGTAGTAGTATTCCCCCATTGAACAGACTCTCTGAGAGCAGAGGAGAGCAAAACGACGAGAAGTGACAGCAAACTGCAGCAAAGGCTAATGTTAGCTGCTCCTCTCCTCTGTCTCAGCACGGTGGAGCTGAACCCTCTGTGCAGCAGAGACAGAGACGGTGGAAAGTTGTCACAACATCACTCAGTAATTTAACAATATAATCCGCACAAAAGAAAATAACGCCTCATCCTATATCTTGTTTGAAAATACATTCATATGTCTTAAAAACTCAATATACCACTCAGCCCTAAAACAACGCAACACAGCTCACTGTGGCGGCACAAATTAGACTATGGCGGGCCGCCACAGTCTATATTATTATTGGCGAAACACTGGTCTGGTGTGTCAGCAGCTGTCAGTCTTTAGTATGTTCCTACTAGATGATATTATAGGATGAGGTGCATAGATTCATTCATAACTGCTCCGTTTTAAATAATAAAACAAACACTATTTAGGTTTCATTTAAAATTCTCCAGTTATGAGTTAAAACTCTGATACATCTGATGTGTAAAAGTGATACCCAGTGAAAGTACAGGTTTTAGCACCATGTCTAAACAGGTGGTATAAGTAAGTGAAGGCAGAAGCAGCTGTTTCATTCATTCAACAGCATATCTGAGCCACTGTGTGTAGATCACCTGCTTGTTGGCAGCATTCAGAGCCCAATAAAAAAAATCACTGTAAGAAAATAGACTTAAAGCCTCAACATGCTTTGAGTCACTACTGCAATATCCATTTTAAACAAATCCAAATAGACTGTCACTGCTTTTTAACACCTGCTCTTGGTTATTTATGGCGTTGTTTGTTTTAATTAGGGCTGTCAAACGATTAAAATATTTAATCACAATTAATCGATGATTGTCATGAGTTAACTCGCGATTAATCACAAATTAATAGCAGATTTTTAATGTGTTCTAAATGTACTTTAAAGGGATATTTTTCATGTTTTTAATACTTTTATCAACATGGCAGTGGACACATATGCTTGCTTTATGCAAATGTATGTTTATTATTATTATTGAAACAATCCAGAACAATGATATACTGCATGCTCGAAAAATCTGCTGAAAGGATAACATAACAAACCAAAGGCAGACCACCCTAGATAGTTTACAACAGAGATGAATGAACAACTCTACAAGCAACAAACTTTCAACAGCGATCGTTAAATTGGTGGCTACAGCATGCAGGCCAGTTTACATTGTGGAGGACAAGGGTCTGCCTTTGGTGAGCGGGAGGAGGGCTCTTTGTATCAGCTGTATTTTTGGCCAGCAGGTGGTATTTGATATTCGACGTACTCCGGTGGTAATCAGTTCACATCGACAATTAATGTAAATAACTTTGGTTTTGTGGATAGAACATATGGCAGGGCTTTGAAGCTGAATTTGCCGTTCATAAGACTCTTATCTTTATACTTTTCTACTGGTTATCCAAAACGTTACTGCTGCATCGCTTCCTTATTTCCAAACTACAGGCAGTTATGAAGGCGTTAACTTTGACAGCCCTAATTTCTAATGTCAATTTATGTGACTTTCAGTGGTTATGTGTTTTTATGTTGTGTGTGAGCCTCTAACCTATAAGACATATTTTTGTCATCATGTGATAGACAAATAATGTTTTTCTGAATCTTGCGCACTGTTCAATAAACTTGTAAAATAGTAAACCAACATGAAAACGATTTGTGATAAGATCTCGGATCGTGATCGCTGCCTGAAAACATTGTGATATGATATTTTTGCCATATCGCCCACCCCTACTGTTCAGTAAGTTTTGGCCACAGAAGACCTCTGTGCAATTGAAACTGAAGCATAATAGTTAGTCAATGAGCTGCTGCTATTTAACGTCAATAAAGGGGGGTAACTCAGTGACAAAATTAAACTTGGCTGTCTAGTTTGTGTGCTCTCCACGGTCAGAATCTTTACTTTTATTACTAGTACTACTATTTGTGAGTAGATGTGAAACAGATCATTAAACTCACAGTTGGATCGTATCACTAATCAGGTCAGCAAAAAAAAAAGAAGAAAAAAGTAAAGTGTAATGGTTTTCAATAAAAAACAATATTCAAGATGTCCAATGTTTAAATACAATCTTAAAATATATACATTTAGTGCTCAATGGTTAAATTAAAGTGTAATATGAGGCATGATACCGTCTTTCTTTTAAACATGGCTGTGAATGAAAAGATAGTTTGTGTCCACATCATCAAAAAAAGTAAAAAAAAGAAAGAGATCAAAGCAAAAGTGAGCTTAATAATTCTTTATAAAAAAAGATTCATTTCTTGTCTTCATTTCCTGGGGAGAGTCTTGACCTCTTTGCAGTTGGTGTGTCCCCTGCCGTCCCCTCGCCCTCTTTTTAGGAGCTTAGGTACCAGACACAGCGAGGTATCATCTCTCCATCATTTTAATGTGAGGGTATTTACGCTCACTGCTTTCCGACCGTGCTGCCAGTAGATCAGCATCCACTGGCACGCTGCTTTCTGCGTCGTAGGAAGCCATCTCCTCTTTGATGGTGTGCCTGCTCCCTGAAAAGCTCCTCCATGTCCGACCTCTTCTTCTGACTTCCGTCTGTCTTCTGACAGGAGATGCCTGCTCCTGTCACCTCTGCAGAAAAAAATGACTTGATCTTTTTATTCTCATATTTTATAGAAGTATAATTGTGGCAGTAACACAAAAAACATAGTGTTACATTGCAAAAGTTGATTATATTTATTCCATATTTTAGTTCACATTTATTTTCCTGTGTACAATCAGAAAAAAAAAATACTGGTTACACCAATTGGACACTGGGTTACATCACGTCATTGACCCAGGTATCAGATTGAGGCTAAATAATCCAATCAGGACATCTGTAGTAAACATGAACTGGCCCAGTGTTTTTCCATGTTTGAGCTCAGTGGGTCGATGCAGTTTTATGTCACGGGAACTTAAGTAAAGTGTAACAAGTGGCTCTGTATCTGCACCGCCTCATTTAGTGTAACCGTAGACAGATGTAAGTAAGCGAGTCTTGCTCGGTCGGTGTAACATGGTGAAGCAGTCAGTAGCTCCAAGGTCTCACAGTGCACAGCATGTTTGCACAGCACTGTGTGTGTTTGCAGTAGTGAGAGAGCACACTATTAATTATCAGCCCTGATTCAGCACCAGTAAGCTAATGTAAGAACACTATAACAGTGAGTGGATACTAGAGGTGTTTCAGATATTAGCTAAAATAAACCAGATGAAATGCAGATTCTTGCTTTACTGCCTGCTTCTGTTGTATTCCTGCTGTCCTTTATCAGCGTTTCAGGCCGCTGGAAGTTTCAGGTTAAGTCACTATTGGCTCTACAGTAATTTCCAGTAAAGAAATCACAGTAAGACATATTTTATAGGGAAAAGGAAAGAGAAGACAGTTATGAATTGCATTCAGGCTCCTGCAGGTTTTTATAGATGAAATTCTATAATAATTTTGAATGACAACTATCCTGTTGCTTAATCCTGATGATAATTTTGAGTATATTTGAGTGAGAAAAGGAACTAAAATGATGTTGCAAGCACAAATCTTGTTTATTTTTATATATTAACAGCCATTAATCATAAATGACAAGGTGCTTTGACATTCTTTGTGGTTTCTTAGTCATATTTAGGTCATATTTAGACTTAGACTTCCTCCCTTCTCCTCCCTCGATTGAAATTATTTTTATACAGTGATTACAGTACGCTGAGTAGTCATTGTATTTTATCAAGTTCAGACACTTTGGTGATGTAGCTGAATCATAGGTCGAGTTGACCGAATATTTTCCATCATCGACTGCATTTTTTAAAATAATGATGGAGAAATCTGAAGGTCGTCAGAACGTCGTCATTTTGACAGATTACACTGATGTTGATGTACTGTAACTTTAAATTATTCACACCCCTGTCCAGTCAGTGGAGAGAGTGCATAATAATCAGCTATATTAAATATTCATTATCTAGTTTTGTCTTTGGTCTCACGTTCATGACCTTGTTATTTAGGTGACTTTAGCTACATACTACAGCAGCGAGTGTCCAAAATGTGTCTTTAACCCTCCTGTTGTCTTGCTGTGGACTGTGCAACTTTTGTCTTCCCAGTTTGGTTTTTATAAAGTATAAGGTATAAATTATCCCCCCCAATTCTGTGTTAGACCTTTTTAGCCAACTTCAATCCATCTTATTACCACAGGTTTTACACATATCTCTGGAAATTATGGTCAGTAGTCCTCATTTCTAAGTTACACCTGTTGTCCTCCTGGGTCAAAATGTGATAATGTTGATAAATGATGTGAAAAAAGATGGATTGATGCAATGAAGGATGTAAGAAACAACTTATAGCGTGATTAGAGAGGACTTGATTAATGTTCAAGGTGAGCCGGAGACGACTTTCAGTGAGGCTTTAAAGGACAGCAAAGTCCTGTGGCATCATGCTCACACAGGCTTTTTCAATTTTACACAAAGAACATAATAGAGGCAACTAAATCTATCAATAAAGATTCCCCTCAGAGCATTTGGGCATCACTGCTGACCTCCCACTGAAGAGCTACAGACTGGAGGCTTTGGAGCATATCTGTGACCACTACAGTCAGCTTCACCAATTAGCCTATTAAAAAGTAAAAAATGAATGAATGGAAACAAAAGCTATGAAATCTGTCTTATTACCGTCAAATAAATTAAAATGCAAATGACAGGTAATAAAATACCCTGTCCATCAAAATATAGGGTTAGAATTGTTTTTGAGGAATCAAAAACATGTTTAATAATAAATCATATTATTCACCCTCGTAGTAAAAATCCCCTCATAAAAAGTTTCTATACCAAATTTTTAACCACAGATCTCTTTAGAAAGCATCAATAGCCGATCTGACTGATCAAAAAATGGGTGATTAAACTTTGATTAATGTTTCAGAGAGCAGAGAGAGTGTATTTTTTAGGTTTTACACCACTCATTTCTGGAGAAAAAACACCTACTCTCGCACAATATCATGTCCTATTTTACTTTATTTTACTCATCAGAAATGTGGATATAATCATTAAGTGGATAAAGGCAGATAATAGAACAGACTGATAAGCTCAGAAAATTACATTTTTACTATAATGCAGCCTTTAACCCTTTATAGAGCACTCGTTTAAAATACTTGTTAAAAATTCAAGAGTTATTGGGGGATATTACATGATTTTTTTGCTTTTGTGACTTTTTTCAAAATGTTTAATTTTTATGTTGCAAATCAAAGTCAATGAAGTTACCATATATGGTTCCTCATCTGTCTATGGTAAAACATTTACCAAAAAATCCACATGGTTCTACAACCTTACAGAGAGGCATGGGGAGGCTATTTTGGATGTTTAGAGAATTAATCAAATATATTTATTCGCCCGATAAAGGGTTAAAAGCAGGCAAAGACAACATTTATTCCATAATCATGATATTACGATATTCAAAATCTAAGACAAAATCTATAAAATTTCATGATATCAATATATTATAGATTTATTGCCCAGCCCTAATGTAGTATGTTTAAATACGGCTGTGATGAGCACTCAAAAAAGCCATGTCAATAGATACGGGTCAAACTTTGTAGCACTTCTAAACAAAAGTGTAAAATCTTAAGATATTTTCATTTTCGTGCTACTTTTTTGGGCCACTTTAGGAAAAATCATCAAATTTCAGGGTTAAAGAACAACATGGGGTGTTTTTACAGCTGTTAAATGTCAAATTTGACCCAAACAGTGTGTAAGGGTGAAGTTCAGATCAGGTTCAAACTAAATAGTATCACTGCCTCTAAATAGTGCTGCTGCTGCGACTTACAGTCCCCCCACCCCCCCGACTGCAGACCACCCACCTACAGCACTTTAATCAGGCCAGAGGACAGCAGCTTCATCCAGAGCTCATCAGCCCGACTCTGAACCGCTGACCAGACCAGACAACCTTTCTCACTGCTCAGCCAGGCAGGGAGAGGGAGAGAGAGGGAGAGGGAGAGAGAAAGACATGGAGAGAGAGGGAGAGAGAGAGAGACAGGGAATGGGGGTGAGAGAGGGAGTTATTCCTCCTATAGCTTTGGCAACACTGTATTCAAACAGCAATGCTAATAAAACATATTGAATTGAATTGAAAAAATTGATAGAGAGAGTATTTAAGGGAGGAGTGAGAGGAGAGTGGGAACGCATCAAAGGAAAAAAAAAAGGAGAGCAGAGAGATTGAGGGGAGCGGTGGAGTGGAGGGGGGTAAAGGGAGATTGAGGGTAGGGCTGGAGATGATGATAGAGTGACATGTTTTGAGTGGGAGGGGAAAAATACAGGGAGGGTTTAACTATAGTGTGTGTGTGTGTGTGTGTGTGTGTGTGTGTGTGTGTGTGTGTGTGTGTGTGTGTGTGTGTGTGTGTGTGTGTGTGTGTGTGTGTGTGTGTGTGTGTGACAGGGTGCAGCTGTTTTTAATGTTTTAGCTTCAGGTTAAAACCCCACCATAAGATTTGAGACACTAATTTACACACTGACTTCATATCAGAGCATAATTTTAACTTTTACGGTTTCTAAATAGGCTTTAATCATCTCTGAGTCGACAGTAATATTCAATAATCTTAACAACATTTAAGTTTAGTTTGTTTTACTAAATGGTCTTTCAGTGTTTAGTGTCTGCAGTAGGGTCTGAACAATGTAAAAGGTTTTAAAACAAGTTAATTTAAATTCACAGTATAAATTCTTCCAGATGTGGTTTATTGTTGCGTATTTCTGCTTTTCTTATGAGAGATCTGACTGTCACACCCAACTCTGTTATTTTTGTGTCGTACTAGTGCAGTTTCTGTTCAAAATAGGCTGATTATTTGACTTCCAGACACTACATCGAGAAATTAAGACACATTATGTGAGGTGTGAAATAAACACCAACAACATGAAAGAAACTAACATACTATTATATACATATGATTTGAATAATAGGCAAAGTTCTCTTAATAGTAAACATGTTATTTTCTCTTTTCAAGTAAAATAAGGGCTGCGTTTAAAGATAAAATAAAGTGGATTAGGGCCGGTCGATATTGATAAAATCAAATCATCATCAACAAATTCTTTTATATCGATATTGTGAAAATATTGTATGGTTGATTACCAGTGCCTTCACATAATATTTACACATGAGGTTTCTCATAAATAATCATCAGTAACGTTGTGACTGACAGGTTGATTGGTTCACAGGTTCAGGAGCGCGCCTCATGCCCCTTCTGATGCCCACATAAGTAGAATCCGTGTTTTTATTTTTCCCGGCATGCACCGAAAATTTTCAAGATGGCGCTGCCCAGATCCGAAACTATTTGCTTCCGAGCAACAGTCCACAAACCAATGGGTGACGTCACGGATGTTAGTCCATTTCTTATATACAGTCTATGGAAAAAACCCTAACACTAACCCTAATTCAAACTGGCATGAAAAAAAGATTTTAACAGGTCTTAAAAGTCATAAACTTGGAACATGCAGAGATTTGTAGAGACAGTCACTCCCAAATGAAATAAATACTTAAGTAGTCAGCTGTGGGTGATGAGTTCATGGTTTGTGTGCTTGTTTTCCATAAAATTAATTGAGTCTGAATTTATTTTAACTATTAAATAAAACGAATCATGAAGTGGTGAGAAAGATCAGACACCTGTTGGTCTCTTCTTCTTTTTCTCTTCACTGTCACACGGTGTCTTATGATAATGGAGGATCTATGGAGGGGAGTGTGGTGGACTGAGCTGTGGGGATAGTCTCGGTTTGGGGGGGGGGGGGGGGGGGGGGGGGGGGGCGTGAACATACACCTGCTGCAGCAGTCAATCACTGGAGAGGCTCACCTGTTTCACCAACATCTGGATCTAATTCAGTCTGTCAGTATAAGACTTTGGATTTTTGGGGGGCTTTTAGTGCAGATATTTGATTAAAGATTACTCAGAGTTCAGATTTTATTTTAGTAGCTTTACTTCACATTTTGTCTCTATTTTTTTAACACTTAATGTGCATTTACTTTCCATTGAATTGCATAACCCGCCTCTCATAGTGATGTAAATGTTGCATCCACACAGCTGTGTTTTAATTTTAAACATTCGTGAACATGAATTAATTTCTTTCTCACATCAAACCAAATCTTTGAGGTCAAAACTCTGTAATCTGTCTGCTGTGGCTTTGATTCATTACATTTAAATCTTATTATGTGTGGTTTTTTTGGCTCTTGACAACAACAGTTACATTTTGTTTTTCACCCGCAGCTCAGTGTTACAGATACTTCGGGATTTGTGGTGCGTTCAGTCTGTACCAGGAAGTCAGATTTTTGATTTCCCAGTCAGAAATTTCAACTGGATTGCTATTAATATCTAACCTACTCGAACTTGAGCTCTTCAAACTCGGCTGTGACATCGTTCCCAGCGCTCCGATTTCCAACTTCCGAGGTGAATTGAACGAAGCTCTTAAAACCCACAATCCTTCCTGGTTCTCAGCCAGACCGCCGTCTATGAACACGAGACGCACGATGACGTCCTCGATCCCCACATGACAAAATGTTTTGTCACAGATTTACAGCCTGTTGAAGATCTTTGTGCTTTCAATAAGACTTTAACTTCAAATGCTAATTGTTTCCATGTTGCTGAGAGACATTTAAACATTGATACATTTTATTTTACACTGAAAACTTCTACAGTCTCCTCCTTGGTCTTCGTTAATCAGTCTCCTCTGTTAAGTCGTTCAGTTTTGTGTCCCGCCGTTCAGATACATTGATAAACCTTTTGACTGTATCGCTGACTCAGCTGAACACTAATGATCGAACCTCTACAGTGATTAATACCACCTCTCATCTCCTGTCACCGCACTCATTATGACTGCACAGAGGCATTCAGCACACTGTTACCAGATAGTTTTTGCAAGCGATTAATAAAATTCACACTCATTAGTTGGGTGGACCGTTAAGGTAATTCAACATTTATTTATATTTAAAATGATGTATAATGTAGATGTAACTTTACATCGATTCTGTACAAAGATGCCAGCGTTACATCGGCACTCATCAATCTTATTATTGTGATAAGATGAAGAAAGAAAGTGCTGAAAATTTGCTTTTTACATCAGATATTTGAGGATCAATGGCAGGAAAATCGGGTTAAATTATGGAGGTGTTGCGTCACTTTTAAATGTGTCAATAATACATTTCTATTAGTTAGTAGCTCCATTGTAACTAGTTGGTTTTGTTGTAAGTGTATGAGAACTTTCCTCTGCATAAATCCCTCAAAGATTTTGGAAGTCAATCAGCATGTAAAATATATTGGGGTTTTTTAACACCATTTTATGCCTCAAATTTGGCATGCTGGCTTTACGCCATATCATAAAAAATCAAAGTATGTAAAATCCAGTGTTTGGGAGTAACTACTTAATTACAAAATAAATGTAATCTGTTACAGTTTCTGAGAAAAGTGTGAAATTGTGAAAGTGTGAAACAAGTGTGTGTGTGTGTGTCTTTGCTGCAGTGGGTTTTTGGCTCTGGTTCGGTTCTCTCTCTCTGTACTCATGGGCGGGTCTCAGCTCCACTTCAAACAGTCTTTATTAACACCGCAGGCAGAGCTCTGCTGCGTGACTCATGACCCACGCCCAAAATCGCCGTCTCTCTCTCTCTCTGGTCCCTCCTCACATCCCTGCATCTTTTTCTCGCCTTGTTTAAAAAAAAAATTTGCTTGGTTTTTTTTTGGTCTTTTCTTTGCTGAGTTAGGCGTAGTAAAACAAACCCCCTCTCTCTCCCTCCTCTCTCCCCGTCAGTTCCGGTCTGGTTTTGACACACTGATTGCAAAGCGAGCTTCTTGTTTGTCTACCGGGCGTGTTTCTTTTGATACCCTCCGATAAAGCAGCAGCTATGTTGTTTTTTTGGGGTTTTCTTTTAAAAAAATATATATAATTTGTATTTTTTGTGTGTGTGTATTTATTTTTGTTAGGATGTGTGTATGTTATTTCATTTGTTTATTTGTATACCGTGTGTTCAGATTAGTCTCTAAATAACTCGACTCGCTTCACAGAATCCCAAAATCAGAATTTTTTTTCCTTCACAATCTGCAGGTTTTTTATTCCAGCCGTCCACGGCAGCAGATGCTTCCACTGATTACTGAGGGTCGAGCTTTGATGATATTCTTGTTATGAGGAAGTACAAAAACCCCCAAAAAACAGAGAGTGAAATACTGGAAATTAAAATGTTAAAATAAAGGGCTTTTTTAAGAAGGTCGGTGACTCACAAACACTTCTTGTTGAGCAGCTATGTGCACGGCTGATGGGAGCACACACTCAATATCTAATATAACAATAAATGCTGCTTTTAACTACAAAATCCAGTATATAGTTTCTCTAATTTACAGATATGAAGACTGTAGAAGGCTGTGTGTGTGTGTGTGTGTGTGTGTGTGTGTGTGTGTGTGTATGCCTTTTTCAGTCTCCATATCTGTGATTTAGAGAAACTATACGCAGGATTTTGTAGTTAAAAACAGTGTTCGATATTTAGTGTGTGTGTGCTCCCATTAGACGTGTGTGTGTGTGTAAACCACTGCTGCTATAGTCCGTTCTTTGCCCCCGATATCAGACTTGTATTAACTGAAATGTAACCCACATCTGTTTTATATTTCTTTTTCCTCTTTCTACTGTGTTGTTTTTTCCCCTGTATGCTTTGAACATATATTACTACTCTCTTGCACGCTCTCTTTTATCTTTCATCTTTTTTGTTGTATTGTTGTTGTTTTTTTTCTGTGTTAATTGTGGATCCCAGGAAGAATAGCTGTTGCCCAACTAAACTAAACTAAACCTACACAGACTGTGAGCATCATGTGGCCTGTCCTGCTCCTATGTGAGAGTTGTTAATATGACGGTGAGACTGCACCTTGTACTCAATATTTAAACAAAAGTTCACTCATAAATCACAGATTAAGATTTGGGTTTTTATCTTTTTAACTTCTCAGCCCCTTTTTGTGCATATCCAAGGGTTATAAATGAGGCAGCAGGCCTGGGAAACACACTGATAAAGACCAGAATAGAGTGTGTGTCTGTTTTTATCTGACTGACAGTGAATAGCAGACTGGACTGTAGTCAGTCTGTTAACATGTTTCAGTAAACGTGACGCAGCACGGCTCAGCGTCTGTCTGAATAACAGCTGAGCTTTGACACACTGCCTTCCTCTACCTCAGCAGAGAGTATGTTACTGAACTGCTGCGGCTTCATGCTCGTAGCCAATACTAGCCTTGTCTCTTTACACAGAGTCTATTGGATAACGGCTGTCAATAAGAGAGTGTTTTCATATTTGAACCACATAACTTGAACTGAACTGCCGGGGGTCTACGCTAGGAGCAACATTTGCACTCAGCTGATGCACTTTTTATTTTTTGCACTTTATTGATTTTAGTCTTGTATGGTGCAATCTATTCATTTATTTATTTATTTAGTGTTGTAAATTTCTTAACTTTTATTACCTATTTTCTAGATATGCTGTGCTGTCGCGTTCTTGGAACAATGACAAATAAAGTACCTAGAATCTTGAATTATTTGATCATAAATTTAATTTATATTTAGCTTTTTTTTTTTTGCAACTGAAGAGTTTTGTCATCTCTATCAGGCGCAAAAGAAATCAGCTAAATATAAAAAGTTCATAGGGAATAAGGTTAATTAATAATAATAATAATGATATATGATGTGAAAGCAGCTTTCTTTCTTTCTGATGGGCATGATGGAGTCTGGTTGGAGCTAGATTTGTGTCAGCTGCATACACTCTTAACATTGATGGTTATTCTATTGATTACACTTATTACTCCACTAATTAAACCCCTGCTGTCACTGCTCCAAGTTAAAAAATATACCTCCAGGTGACACTAAACCTCTAAACTAACTGTGAGGAGGGAAACTGGTGATACATAATGAAGATAACTGCACCAAATCTCTGTCTGGAAGCAGGTAAAACAATAGGTAGAAGTCTCAGTTTGAACTAATATCACAGAAAGCGAGAAAGAGTCAAGAAAAGAAGCTCTGTGTGTCTCTGACTCAACACCAGATATTATATATGACATATTCTACAGATATTGACATTGAAACTATAGTAAAAGGTGTAATATGACAGGTATTTTGTCTATATGACTATCAACAGATCATTTTCGCTGTCTATTTTTGCTGAGAACTGCACACATCACGTTGAAGAGACCCCCGAATCTCTACATGATGAGTCGAGTCCTCTCAAGTGTGACGAGGACTATGCTCGTTGAAGATTCAGCTCTGACGTTTATGTGCTGCTAGTGCACAGATTGTTCTCGCCCTCCAGGCTCATTTTGTTGCTCATTAGGAAGTGCTGGAGCAGTTGTCCTTTTATAAGTAATGTGAGACCAGCCGCGAGTTGATTGTTGAGCCTGTGGATGATCTTCAGCTTAAAGGTCACAGCTGGTTTAATGCCACTAGGTCGCTTAATGCTCAATGGGGTGAAATAAGTCGGTTGGGGTTTTTTCATGCTGAGCTACACACTCAACACAAAGCACCTTAAACACTGTTTTACATATTTTAAGTTAAACTAACCTTCCTTTTTCCTCCTCTTCCTCTTCTCAGGTCTGATGTTAGGCTGTAGCCGCCTCAGCCGCCATCATGTTCACCAAGAAGAAGAAATCTCGTATCCAGATCTCGGCGCCGTCTAACTTCGAGCACCGCGTGCACACGGACTTCGACGAGCAGGAGCAGAAGTTTGTCGGGTTGCCGCGGCAATGGCAGTCGCTCATCGAAGACACTGCGAAGAGGCCCAAACCCTTCATCGATGCGACCGTCATCACTACTGTAGAGCCACGCAAGGTGGGGAGAAAGAAGATCTACACAAAAAACACACTGAACATTATACATATTAAAAAAACTTGTGTTAAATATTAAGAATTATGTTTATATTGCATCAAGTTTCATGTTAATCAGTAAGGAAAATAATAATTAGCTGCAAACGTAGTCATAGTTTATAATTTATTGACACCTGAGCTGAATCAAATCCTGATGTGACTTGTCTTGTGGTTAATTTGTGGGTTTTCTTTTTCTTAAAGTCAATGTTGTGAAACTGCTTCCACATAATCCTTCACAGCTGAGCCAACAGCAACATCACTTTCACTTTCAGATGTGTCAGTTTACTGATGTACTTAGTTATAATCTTAATTCATCAATTTCACAATACCATGAAAACTGTAATATGACAAATCTTTTAATACATTAAGATATATACCAATTTGAACATCAATTAATCAATCAGACTTTATTTGTACATCACTTTTCACACATAGTAATGTAACACAAAGTGCTTTATATAGTAAATTACTAAACAAGAAATAAATAGATTCATTTCTCTTATAACCCTGCAATGAGGAAACATCAGAGGTAAGATAAAATGTAAAAATGCAGAATACTGAAATAAAATAGAAGATAATGAAATGTTAATAAAATAAAATAAAGTCACTATAAATGACAGGAACGTCTGTCTGTCTGTTATTCTCTCGAATCGTTCATCCGATTGATTTCAAACGTTGCAGGTGTCTTGCTACGGGCACGATTAAGT
The DNA here is from genome assembly GCF_963691925.1 of Scomber scombrus. Taxonomy (NCBI): domain Eukaryota; kingdom Metazoa; phylum Chordata; class Actinopteri; order Scombriformes; family Scombridae; genus Scomber; species Scomber scombrus. Next base: position 24,579,508 of record NC_084974.1, read on the forward strand.
GCTGTGCCAAGGTTAACGTTGTTTGGATAAGAAATGTAAAAGATATAGATAAATATATTGGTAAAAGCACACATTTGCTGCTGCCGCTCTAGCCGCTGGCCACTCCCCCTTTCACACAGCACAGCACAGCGCAGGACCAGAGTTACCCGGGATTTCCACGGGGTCTGTCAGCAGCGCGAAACGGCTGCGCCACGGTTTTGCTCCGTCCTCACACCGGGCGAGTCACGGCAGCGGAGCTTTGGAAGAGAAATCTGCCTTTTAAAATGAAGTTGCACTGTTAATACAGTAATTGCGGCAGCCCAATAAAATCCGAACGAGTGCCTTTAGGCTACCGTAATTACTGTAGTAGCAGCACAACTAAAAGGCCCGATTTTGTTAACTTGCTTAAATTTAATTGATTTGGTCATTTTATTTAATTTTTGTGTTTATACCATGTGTCAATAGGCTACGTAGCTAGATGGTGTCTTTATCTGTCTGTTTCATTCGTGTTTGTTGCTGAAATACAATCGGGAGGCTGCACGGGTTGTGTTATTTTGAAAGACAGAAGTTTTATTATGCCGATTCTGTGTCTCACTTCCTGTCTGGTGCAATCTGCTCTGTTGAGCTTGGCGCGATTTGGAAGCGGCTCCGTCAAAAATAGAAATGCTGCGGATTGATAGCGCTGTGGTGTACCTGGGTGGTGTAGTAAAGAGCACTTAATTACTTAATTAATTATTATATATTTTTTTTTTGGGGGGGCATTTAGTACATGGCATAGAGGCTGATAAGAAAACAGAGAGAGAGAGAGAGAGGGGAGGGGATGACATGCAGCAAAGGTCCCTTGCCAGAGTCGAACCAGGGACGCTAGGATTAGACAGAATATTTAGTACTAAACTCAAAGGAAGGTGAAACATATAATACACACACATAACACACTCCATTCCACGATTTCCCTTAGTATTGCACATATAAAGTGTTATTGCAATGACTGTAGAGAAAGCACTGAATTTAATTTTCTTATTAATCAGCCAATACTTTATCAGCCACCAATATGTCAGTCCTAATCCTGAAGTACCCGAGCATTTGGAAGCGTTCAGTTTTATAAGCTGTTTGCAGAGTAGAACAGAATCTAAAAATAGTGATTTCTCACCACTTTTAAATTTATTAGAAGTGACTAATCTGAGCCGGAGTCTTGTATGTCTTATATTTTTCTTCCTTTTTTCAAAATCTCTCAGACTATTGTACGTGGCAGTAAGATCGGGGTGGACGGCTCTCTGACATGGCTGCTGGATGAGTTTGACACAATGTCGGTGACTCGATCCAATTCCCTGCGACGAGGCAGTCCTCCCATCCAGCCTCGCAGGGACTCTTCTTCAGTAGTAGTAGGAGGAGGAGGAGGGCAGGAGAATGGAGACCCTCACCACAGACACTACTCACACCCAGACAGACAGGAGAGGTAAGGAATTAAACTGCAGCACCAGGTGGAGTTACATTACAGATTTATTTATTCCTGCTTTTTCCAGCTCTCACATGTGAGGATTTGCAGCTTTTCTCTATTTTATATCATTGTGAACGCAATGTTTTTGAGTTTTGTATGACATTTGAGGACGAATTATACACTTCCCACCATTTTGGACCTTTTGGTGAACACATTTTTTGCTATTTTTTACGCATATTTTGTTCAATCATCACCTCATACATGTTTGTATGAGCAGTGATTTGTGTTTGGATACATCACCATTTGTAATCGGTTACCAAACTTTGGTGGATGTGTTTTACTACTTATCAACAGCGATATTTCTTAAATTTAATATTCCATAGCAACCAAATTCAGCATAGTTGTAGAGATCAGGATGAATGAATGGATGAATGAAGCCTTTATTGCAACTAGGGGGAATTTGCTTTGCACAAAGAGAGCACAAATATAAAAATTAAAGCATCGTGACAAAAATCATGAGTAAAAACACAAATAAAGAAGTATCATTTGAGTGATTGACAAAAACATAAAGTGCAAATTCAGTAAAGTGTCGTGATTTAAAGTTTGTTAAGCAGCTGAACACTGCACGGGACAAAGGATGTGATGCTTCTTTTAGTCTTTTAGCATCCTTGATGTGCTACACCTTCGCCCTGAGGGGTAGAAGTTCTTGTTTAGACCACAGTGGGTGCTGTGGGTCTGCTATGATCTTACGAGTTATAGTTAAAACTGGTAAATAAGTCACAACGGTGTATGAGACGCAGTCTATTTTTTTGCTTTTCTATTACAGACTGGTTTATTTGAATGTACCAGTAGCTATTCATTTATAAACACATATGTTTATACTCAAAAATCATCATCATGATTTTTTTATGGAAACAATAAGATAGCAAAAATGTGTCAACACAACCCAGAGAGCTGTTACACCACCATTAATACCTCCACTAATCTTTGCATGTCTGTGCTTCTCAGAGACCGATCCAGACCAGATCACCATAGCGGAGGTGACCCCCGCCAGAGCGAGCGCGGGGTCCGTCTGCCTCAAAGAGACGATGGAGTCCAGGGTCGTCCCCAGCAGCAGCCGCGGGGCCAAGAGCCCAGCAGGGCCCACAGGGACAGACCGGCTCCTCCTCACAGAGACAGGGAGCCTCGGGACCGGGACCAGGTAGAGACTGGAGATTGCAGTTGAATGCTGGACCTCGCTCCTCATCTTATATTTGATTCATATTTTTTTTGCTGTTAATAGGACTCACATGGCTCTCTTTCCTGCAGTTACTGTCCTCAGGAACTAACGAATATATTTTATATTTTCCCATGTTTGCCTCATTTTCTTTACCTTTTACCACTCAAATCTGTAAATTGCTTTTCTCGCACTGATATATTCTTATAGTAACTAGGGCAGTTAATGATTTTTAGGCCTAAAAACAGCAGAAAAACAACCTTGTAGCTGTCGTCTTATTGTTAATTTTATATTTTCCCATCCATCCTTCCTTCTCTCCTCCCAACCCTGCATCTATCCAGGAGCAGGGGGTCCGCAGGGATCAACCCGGTGACCACAGGCCAAAGTCCAGCTACGTGTCACGTGACGGCAGCCCTCAGTCTCCCAGGGAGAAGAGGCCTCTCTCCGGGCCCAACATCCGCACCCCAAACCTGCCCGTGACGGAGGGAGTGATGAAGACCGCCCAGCAGAACACACGGCCGTTCAACACCTACCCGAGGACGGACAGCGAGGGAGGACGCAGCCCCACAGGGCAGGTAAGGACGGCAATCATCAGCAACAGCAACAGCAGCAGCAGCCCAGAAGGAAGATATCGACTGAGAGAAAAAAGGCAGACACATGCAAATTGAGCCACCGGCTGATGGATGGTAGCTTTTATCACTCTGTTCTATTTTCTCCAGTTCAGGTTTAACTATTTCTCTCCTGATCCTCTTCTGAAAGCTGTTAGTAAAACTGCTGAGATCATTTATTTCACCGTTATCTCATTATTTCTGCAGTTAGAGTTTATGTTTATGTAATTAAAACAAAATGGACTTTTTCAAGAGTTAAAAATGCAATTTAAAGTCCAGAGTTGAATTTCTTTCAGTTTCTTGTTAGATGTTTTATCTTTTAATGTGCTAAATACATAAATAGTATTTTTTAATGTGTAACTCTTCTAGTTTTAAAGCCTACATTTTAAGCTTTTTAATGTGTCTTTTTATATCTCTTTAAAAGGCAAGGCAGCTTTATTTATATAGCGCATATTATACTCAGGGGAAACTCAATGTGCTTTACATAAAAACAAAATATCAGATGATATAACAGTAAGAATTGGAAGCATAAAAACAAAACAATTTAAAAAAAAGGAAAAGGCTTAGGTTCATGATGAAAATAATAATATTTATTTATAGAGCGCTTTTCTAAACACGCATTACTAAGTGCTTCACACAGAGCATCAAATTAAAACCAGCAGGTCATACAAAGCAGCAGAATTAAGTAAGTCATCATTTAAAGTAAATCATTAAACAGTTACATTAAGACGGAAGGTGCAAATGAGCAATCATTAAAAATCAACAAATTCTATAAATTTATAAGACTTAAACATCAGAGCAATCGATAAAAGAAGTTACAGTGTCACCAGCAAAATGAGAAAGATGAATAAAATACATACAAAATATGTAATAATCAGTGGTTCAGGCAGTTAATAAGATCAAATACATTTTTAAATATGACCGTAAATACCATGTGATAATGTAGATCCCCCACACTAATTATACTGTGGTATCTACGCCTTTAACGTCTCTTTTTATTAAACGATTTAAGGTAAATTTGTAAATCAATTAGCAAGACTACTTTATGAGATTATTGGATTTTATTGTCATTTTTGTATCAGTTTGATGAAGCCTCTTTTTCTGGTATTCAATTTGTTAGATTTAATTTTTTTCTTGAAGTTTCTTCCTGTTAAAGGGGAGTTTTTCCTTGCAGCTGTCACCAAGTGCTGTTTATGGGGGAATGTTGGGTCTCTTTGCATTAAATTAAAGAGTTCAGTCTAGACCTGCTCTATGTAAAAACTGCCTTGAGATAACTTTTATTGAGATTTGGCGCTATATAAATAAAGATTGATTGATTGATTGATTGATTGATATGGAAAAAAACTCTTATTTGGTTATTTCTAATGATTTAAGTTTTGTTAATAAATAACTTAACGCAGCTCCAATCCTGAAAAGACTTATTAAAAATGTATGCACTTTTCTTATGTTGTGTTTTTCTCTTCTGTTTCTCCTCCTTCCAGCCGGTCCGACACCATGAATCCTCCCCTCAAAACGGCCCCTCTAGCGGCTCCCAACGAGGTTCCTCCAAGCCCCCTGTGAGTCACCCGCATCCTCACCACGCCTCCCACCCCAGCCTGACCCCCGATGCCACCCAGCATCCACACACCCCTCACCCCAACGTTCCAGCCCCGCGGCCGCCTGTGCCTTCCGGGCCCCCTGCATCCGGCGCTCCGCCCCAGGGCCGCTCCCCCCAGAGGGAGCCACAGAGGGTTTCCCACGAGCAGTTCAGGGCGGCGCTACAGATGGTTGTCGATCCTGGTGACCCACGGACCTACCTGGACCACTACATCAAGATAGGGGAGGGGTCCACGGGGATCGTGTGTATCGCCACGGTGAAGACCACAGGGAAACTGGTCGCTGTGAAGAAGATGGACCTGAGGAAACAACAGCGTAGAGAACTGCTCTTTAATGAGGTAAGAGTTCATCTCTGGTTAAAAACTGATTGGTTGATTTAATTTCTTTTTTGAACCTAGTTGTAGTCTCGCTTTTATTAAAATGTGTCTTTTTTATTTTTATTTTACTTTTGTTTTGTCTTTTTAATGTATTTTAACAAATTATTTTTACTCTAACTTTTAATAAACGTTTCCCCTCTTATTTGTTTTATTTTCTCTACTTTGTTTTACTTCAATTAATTTCAGATTTTTATTATAAATCTTAAACCTTAAAATATCCTAAATCCTAAAATGATCAGCTGGTCAATCAACTGTGAAGCACTTTGAACTACATTGACCTGTATGAAAGCTGATCAATGATTGATTAATTGATTGATTGATTAATTGAATGTCCAGACAAGTTTTACCACTGTGATGTGGAAGATTGTTAGATTGTTTGTTTTTTTCCTTGGCATGTTATATTTCATGTGTATCTCATGACTAACTACCAGTAATCAGACTAGTTTAATGTTAAATGTTTACCAACTGACAGCTCAAAAGAATCAAGTAGTAGTCAATTTATGTTTTTATGTAACTAAAATCTTCCTGATGTTTGTGTTATCTTAGCTGGAATACAAGTATATATTTTATTATCCCAATAAGAACATTTACTGTGATAAATTGCCAAACCAGATGACCTCTTGTTTATGTAAATATTAAAAAGTCTTAAAAGTATACTCATTTCATATACATTTCCCTGACACAAGCAAATTTGATAAAGATAGATGACACGTATAAAAAAAGAGTTTCACTAGCAACTTTTGCACATTTTGCAGCTCCCAGTTATAAAATCATTGAATAAAATAGCTGCCTCAGACACATCAAACAGAAAGTGTGTAGTAAGTGTTAAACATCTGTGTATGTGGTAGAGTGTACTGCTCCATTTCACACTCACATTAGATGCTAATTGTCACTTTACATTTTAGACATTTTGGACTAATGAGTCATCAGGAAAAGGGCTCAGTGTGTCATGTTGATGGTTGTTAATTAATCTATACACTATTGACTTTACAGTTATATGACAGCCTCTCTATCCCACAAGGCCACCCTGCTGTTCGTCTGAGTATAATCAGTAACTTAATTATACCCTGTCTCTCTCTCTCTCTCTCTCTCTCACTCTCTCTCTCTCTCTGTCTTTGTTTCCATGGAAACTGCAGGTGGTGATAATGCGGGACTATCACCATGAGAACGTGGTGGAGATGTACAACAGCTACCTGGTGGGGGACGAGCTGTGGGTCGTCATGGAGTTCCTCGAAGGAGGGGCTCTCACTGACATTGTGACGCACACTAGGTGAGAGAGAGAGAGAGAAACTTTTTTTAATCTATCAAACCAAGTTAAGACTAATTTATGTGAGACTTTGCTTCTTTTTTAAAGGTGTTTAACTAGGGGTGGAACAGTTCACAAAATCCACAGTTCGGTTCATATCACGGTTTTCGGTTCCATTCCGTTTATGACGTTCTTTTCTAGGGGGGGTTTACACTTAATTTCTCATATTTTTTAGACTGGATGAAGTCATCAAGGCAAGAGCACAATACAGATTAATAAAAAAAATCCTTAGTAGTTTAACACTAACCAACAGTCATGTATCAAGGAAACTTTTAAATTAGTGCCTCAGACGAATTAACATTATTTTACACACACTGACTAGGGCGTGAACACAGGCTGGGGTCCGGGATCCCCCCCCCCCCCCGGAGAAACACGTCATCAGGAGGGATTCCCACCTGACCGGCCCTAACTGACGGAGGAGAAGATCATAACAATATAAAGAGCTGTCACATTCATTTATTTACAGCCGCTGCATGTCTCACAATGCTAAAATACAACAAGCCAACTCTAAAATAAAGCGTGTAACTTATCCCAGGCTACATTATATAGTCTATTTCAATAAGCACATTGCAGGATAAAAGAGAAAAACACTGAAGGTAACTTTTTTATTGATGCTGCTCAAATCCGCCTGTGGCACATGGAATAAAATAAAAATAATAATAATAATAATCTCATTAGGAGATCAAGGTCAAACATCAACATAAAATTAGATCATTTATTCGTAACCGATCAACCGCCGTGCTAATAATAAAAGGCTATAGATATTTACTTTGTAGAGATAGAGTGCACACGTGTTATTGTCACTTGGCACAGAGCAAAAGCCTCCATCCTCCATAGGTCCCACGTATAATAATGTAATGCCTCCGCGTCATGCCAAATGGAAAAAAGAAGAAAAAAAACTTGACTGAGTTACTGGCACATTGCGTGTCATGAACCGTACAAACCGAAGAATACACACATGCCCCAAAGCGTGACAAGCGTACCGAACGGGATGGATTTTTTTAATGAGCCGTTCCACCTCTAGGTTTAACCATTGTGCGTGGATATGCTTAATATTTTATTTAGTTAATACACTTTTATGTCTTTTAATCGCCAATTAAGTGTTATTTTTATTACTGCTTCTACCTTATAATGGATCCTGCTTTAAATGTCCTTGCACCCACAAAACTCTTTTTATCCATAAGGGGGCAGCGTAACCAAATTATCTTCATTCCTTCTCGGAGATACAACTAAAGCCTGAGTGTCATTTTACATCTTTTTCCAAGCAACTTTTGATTTATATGAAGATTATTCAGATTATTACAGCTGTTTAGTTTACTAATATACTAAATATATATATGAAGCTTTTGTCTGGTGTGTGTTTTTGGATGTTACACATCATCAATATTGCTTCAAACATGCATTATATTTAATTCTAGAGTAAACTGGCATATAAACCCACTTTTCTCTCCGGTGTCTCTTTCCCTTTCCCTTCCCTTCCCAGGATGAACGAGGAGCAGATTGCCACCGTGTGTCTGTCTGTCCTGAAAGCGCTGTCTGTCCTCCACACACAGGGCGTTATCCACAGAGACATAAAGAGCGACTCCATCCTCCTCACTCATGACGGACGGGTACGTAACACATAACATAAGGATCTCTTCAATAAGACTTATCAGATCAAATAGCTGCTTCTTACTTCTTCTTGGGCAGGAAGAGCCGTTTTATGAAAGTCATTTGTGACTGATGTTGAAGCTGTAAAACCATCTTATTATTAGTCATTACTGCTTGTTTTTTTTTTTTGCTCGTCTTTTAAATGTCAGACGAATGCAAAACTATTCTTTTATGAGCCGATCAGTCACAACAAAGAAGAGAAGAGTGATCACTGTGTGGTTTCAAAGTGAATATTGAGTCAGCTGTTCAAATTTGCTACCAGCAGTCATTGGGGTTTTTTTTATATGTCAAACCACAACATTGTGATTTCAGCCATTCTTTTTTCACAGCTGACATCTTGTTTAGTTATAGCAGGACAGGCAAATATGTGACTAATAATACTGATCGTGGCTGTATTGTGTTTTAATGTTCCCAATAGGTGAATCCAGTGCAGTTGCATGCATAATACTGCGCCTTCTACTGGCACACCTACTTATTTAATTGAATGCAGCACTTATTCATATTATTAGCTGCACCATTGCCTTTCCTCTTATGTCGGAATGTGTGCAGATGATTTACAGATGAGGTGCTCCTGCTACTGCTGATTTTATTTTAAATTAGTCTCACAAATGCAGTAACTTTGCACTGTGAAGCCATCAGCAAAATTGGTCGAGAATAAAAAAAATGTTTAAAAAAGGAAAATGCTGGAAAAAGGAACTAAATGCACCTCGGCTAAACCACCAGACATCAGAACTGAGGCTTGATGAAATCACTTCCTGTCTGTTGACAAGCAAATGTCTGCTACCTGTAGAAAATGAAACCAGCGTTGTTGGTTGCACAGTAAAAACCGCATGCATGTTTCCCTTTAGCTGGGGAGACATGTTTTCTTTTTTATTATTAAATTTATCTCGGGTGTTATTTAATCGCACAGCCAGAACCTGCTGCAACTTACAATGTGGCCAGCTATGATTGACACGTGTGCTCAGACTTGAACATAAGGATGCAACCCTCAGTCGGTCTAAACGCGATGACTCTGTTGGCAGAAGAAGAAGAGAGAGAAAGAGAAAGGCAGTCCTACCATGAGCTGAAAAGAGGCACAGATGGCTAGAAGATGCACAATATGATCTGTCTGTTCTGCGGTGCTGTTTTATATCACAGCAGTCTCAGTCAAGATGTAAAATATGACAATAATAATATAAAAACAAAGATTACAAGAATTTTGGAAGGAGCCATGTAAGAAATTAAGCTGTGGAACTCCTCTAATAAAACAAACAACTAAAATGTCTTGCAGGTCAGCTGATCAGACCTCAACTGCACATTAAACAACCGCTCGACAGATATTCAGCACAATTGGTAAAAATTTGTCAATTTGTGGTTAAAAAAGGGCTTCATCTGGCTTAATATGACTCTGCACTGTAGTGTTTCAGACGTGGTCCAGATGAGATAAGTGAGGACTGAAATGACTATGACTCTGCGTGCCTGTAAACCTATTTAATGCTTCTCTCTATGTCAGAATACATGGAGGTGAGGTTTCAGCCGCACCATTACAAAGTATTTCAAGAAGGTCAATAAACTGAGGCAAGCGTGGCCGAACCACAATGACCCATATTCACATCCGTCTGGGGTCTTCTGTTGTATATAATTCACGCATCGTCTCTTCTCTCATTTCCTGGTCGGTGATGTAAAATTCCCCCAAAAGAATTAAAAAATAAAAAACCTCAGAGTTCAGCTGTTGCTCATGAGTTCGTTCACACTGGTGCAATAGTGTTTTCTTCACATCCATAACTGCACATCACAGCATGAAGACCTATTTTGTAAATGACGAAGTGAATCTAAAGCCAAGTTTACACTACAGGACTTTTAAAGTCTTCTTAATATCCTTCTCCGAGAAGAGTAGCTCACATCTCACGACAGTGTAATGACTGTTAAACAACAATTTTGCAGGACTTGTTACGCCAAGTTGCCTCAAAATCAACATTGAAAGTAGTAGGTCCAGGACAAGAACTGGTCATCCCAACGTCTACAACCCCAGGTTACCTGTGAGACGAGAGAGCACAGAGAACTCTGGGGAAGAAGTTTATGTTAGTGAATGCATTAGTAGCACATGAATGTAAATGGATGTAGTTCCCCAGAAGTCTATAGCAGCATAAACTAGAAGCCGGCCCTAACTATAAGCTTTATCAAAAAGGAACGTTTTAAGCCTACTCTTAAACGTAGGGTGTCTGCCCCCCAAACTGAATCTGCAAGATGATTCAAGAGGAGAGGAGCGTGATAACTGAAGGCTCTGCCTCCCATTCTACTGGACTTCTTTACGTCCTCAAACTGTTACGCCATATTGCCATGGCAACGCAGAGCACCTCTGACCTGGGAATTTCTTAAGCTACTAAAATTAGTGATACTTAGCTGGTAAAATAGTTTGATAGCTAACATTAGCGAGCAGCAAGCTTGAAAATGTTTTAACTCACTGGGTAGTTGAAAGGTGTCAACAACTTCGCCCCACCTCTCCCTCTTTTCTTCTCTGTCATGATTCATGTCTGAGGAGAGGTTTAAAAAGGCTCCACAAACTTTTCACCTGCTGGCTGCTCCACCGTAACATCTAACCAGCCATTATTGTTTATTGTTGTAAACTCATTCATTTGCTGTTACGTCACTGCACGTCCCCACAGACCCCTAACATAATCAGTCTGAAATGATCGTGCAGTCACAGACGACTTCCCAACTGGACCGGGACAGAAAATAATCCCGTCATTTAGCACCTCACACTGCAGGACTGTTAACGCACTCTGTTACACTTGGCTTCAGGGGACTAAATAAGTCATTTTCAGCACAATTTTCCACATCCTGCTACTGAATCATCCACTTTCAGTCAATTAGGAAGTGCAGATGGAGATAACAGAAGTGATGATTACTTTCAGGCCTGGCTTCAACATCTGCTGTTGTTACAGTTGTTAGGGAACAAAAATCTCCATTCTTGTTCATGTTTTTTTGGCAGGCTGCATTTGTCTCCTTCTTTTTCATACATGTTAATAATATTATCGATGATTCCTGATTAAATTAGGCTTTCATCTCTTCATTTAATTGTTTCTTATTGGCTAGTTGAACCTAAAGTAACTTGCACTATATGCAAGTCACAAACACAATGATAAAATGATCTAATGTGTTAACCTCAATATCCGTGATGCAGTTAAGTGTCTGTGGCTTCTTGTCTTTATGCGCTGTGGTTTCTACCTCCAGCTGTATGAGGGGGCCAGTCCGCTGTAACACTTCGGTGCTTCCTCTGCGTTATTCAGGCAGTAACGTGTGAGGTGTACGGGGCTGAAAAGGCATCTGCAGACGCAGACTCATGTCTCTGATATTCCTGTTACTGAGTTTCTCAGAATATATGCACCGTCACCCTGCTCTCAGATCGCAGTAGAGCTGCATGGATGTGAGAGTAATGGAGTCTGACTGTTGTTTGTGGTGGATATAACAAACTTTATTACTCTTAATGACATGAGGTTTATTTTATTTTATTGAATCATACATTTACACCTTTTTTTCAAGCACAGCAGACCAGATCAATTTAAATATTTCTGAATAGCAGACACTGCAGTTTAATGATTATAAATACGTTTTATAATGATGTACAGCACATCTAACAGAGAAAATGAAGAGTGGATATCTGTGGCAATAATTGTGTGCAGTTATCTGTATACACCATATGGTTAAGAATTCACTTGTACATCTAATTATATAAAAATACAAGCAATTTGTAGTGTTAGTTCGCTGAGAGAGAGAGAGAGAGAGACAGAGAGAGAAAATGTTTTTGCTGTAGTGCAGACTGATTTCAGGAAGAGCTCTGAGGGGTTACACACTTGCGCTGAGAGAGCTTGTCTGCTGGCTGCCTCTGTGTTTGGTTTGAGATGTCGCCTGTGGTTTAGCCTCACAGGGGAACCAGACCTGACCAAGCCTGAAGCATTTCTCATCAGCAGAGGGTGTGTTTGGGTGTTATCTAAATGCACCTGCGGTTGTTTGCTGCTGGTTGGCATTTATGAGAAAGAATGATTTACATCTCTTAAAAACATTAGATCTCTTGGGGTGTTTTATATTATTTGAAGCTTTTTGTTTTTAAATGTGAAGCTCAGGCAGTCAGTGGAAGCCTTAGTCATCATGTTACAGTGTTTGTTTTGTGAGCATTTTCATACATGTGTGCATTGGTTCTCTAACCAAATTTTGTTTCATTTCTCTTTCCTAGCCTATCTGAGTCTAGCAGTCGACCTCATCAGCAACATCAAACTCTGATTCTCTGTCTAGATACCCAACACAGGCTCCCTCAGAAAGAACGCTAGATTTCACAGGACTGGACTATTAAATACCTAAATGTCATATTTTGCACGCATGAACTGTGCTTTGAAAGTTCAGTTTACTATGCTGAAATAATTTGTGAAACTAGCTGTATGATAGTGCAAGAAAATTCTCCATTTGTTTGTTTTTTAAGCCTGCAACAGCACCAGGAAAAGACTGCAAGTTTAAAAAAAGTGGATACAGAAAGTTGTTTCTTGAACCTCACTTACACAAACTTTTATTTATCAGGGACGGTGTAAATGCTAGTGTAGCACCAGGTGAATAAAGGAAGTTGTTACTGGTGGTGTTCTGAATTATCTTATTGGTTCCTTTGTTAGTCAAATCCTTCGTCTTACAACAAGAATGCAATAAAAACAGAGCAAACTATGGTTGAATAAAGCGACAGTTACAGAACAGCTTCAGAAGAGCAGATATAAGCTTAAGAGATTTGAGTACACACAATTTAGCAGCTTAAACAAAGACAAACTAGCAGGAACAAGTAAAGACAGATTACAAAGTGTGCTGTTACCAACTCATCTGACATTTCTGTATTCCCCCGCCCCCTCTCTCTGTTTCCTACGTTCCCTCTTTGTCTGCTTTCTTTCTGTCTCCAGGTGAAGCTGTCAGACTTTGGTTTCTGCGCCCAAGTATCGAAGGAAGTGCAGAGGAGAAAGTCTCTGGTTGGCACGCCGTACTGGATGGCACCAGAGCTCATATCCAGACTTCCTTATGGACCAGAGGTAACACTGACACCTCCTTTCAGGATTTACCGTTATCTGAATATCTAAACAAACTCATCTCACTGTCTCAAACAAGAGAACTGGCACACTCCACTCAAATATCTTCCAGAGGGTGACTGATGCCAGCATAAAAATAGCAAATGAAGTCATCAGCGCTCATAAATCAGCATGCAACACTTTTTAAAAAATGCACAGTGAAGGCTGCTCTCGTCTATCTGCGCTCATGGCTCCTCAGAGCAGAAACAAGAGAATTGAGATGACCTTTAAGATGGTGAACTGGACCAAATTCTGGTTCAAGGAGGATCAAATAAATGACTTGACATGTACCTCTGCATTTTCTTATTGTTAGTGGGTCAGAGAAAAATAAGGGTTGGCAAGATGAGCAATTCAAAAATATCTTTAAAAATTGTCTTAAAAGCAGCATCCGGTTTGTTTAAATGTACATTTTGTGTTTTTGTTGGTTTTGTGTTATTTGAAATGACATTTGCACCATTTTTTACCAGACTGAATGCCCCTGAAAATGTCAAATGGGGTAACCACAAAAGAATAATACATTTTAAATATTTCATCGACCTACAGTGTACTTATACAAATAATTTCTTTATTTAAAAAAAAAAAAAAAATTGGAGTATTTTTACATTTAAATTTTAATCCATTTTGTCAATATTGAGCAGGACATATCCTAAAAACAACCACATATGATGCAAAATATGTTTTTAAAAAAACAGTGTTGAGTTGCTAAAAGTGGATTATATTTATTCCACATTTTAGTTCCCCTTTATTTTCCTGTATATCAGATTTTTAGGGGAGCGGGAAATACTGGTTACACCAACTGCATACTAGTATGTACATCAATTTGTCATTTATGTTGTTTTTGTGATAACAGAATGCAATAATTTCTTCTTATGACATAATTTTTCTTACTACTATGTTTCTTGCTTTCTTTCTTTGCCTTTTGATGTTTGTTTCTTTTGATGATTTGTATCAGCGGGTGGTTACTGGCTGCTGTTGGATAGGGATCACACCCACACGTGAAAGCTTAAGACTGAAACATCCCCATTTACTTCTGCTGCCACATACTTATTTGCAAATGCTTATGAATTAATTTGTGATTCTTCTCGCTGTCTCCAGGTGGATATCTGGTCTCTGGGTATCATGGTCATCGAGATGGTGGACGGGGAGCCTCCGTACTTCAATGAGCCGCCGCTCAAAGCCATGAAAATGATTCGAGACAACCTTCCTCCCAAACTAAAGAATCTGCACAAGGTATAAAGACAAAGAGACAAAGTTTGACAGACCAGCTTTTTTGCACCAATACTAAATGAATTTTTTTGCATCTATGAGAGGAAAAGAAAAGAAAAGAAAATCTGTATCTGGCTTTAAGGAACAAGGTTTGATTTAAAGCTGTGCCTTGAGGTTTGGGAGTGTTGAGTAATCTATGACCTTTTCTATCGGTTTCTTCATTGAGCAACAGTGACAGAGTGGTGCTGGCACAGGTCCCAATGCCACTTCCACCACACTGACTAATGGTGGTCTTCATTGGTCATTTACAGAGTTAAGATATCTTAATAGCGCAGCGGCCAAGGAGAATGTGTGGCATAGATAGGAGTAACAGACTTTGCAATCCCCCAACTATTAAGCAAGTGACTTTGCATGTTGTTTGTGTTGATTTTAGGTCGTAAAATTGCAGTTTTAGTGGAGAGTTGAGAAGTCAGTTTTGAAAGATAGAAATATCTGACAGTGTCTGTGATAGTGATCTTCACACACACGCTTAAGAAATCGGATTATTTCTGGGTGAAATCAAACAAATCTGATTTTATTTGTTATTGTAACACAGATTCAGGTCAAAGTCAGGCTACAACTGAAACCAAAAATAAGTTTTATAAGATGGTTTTCACAGCTGGAAAGCATGAATGTATGCTTCTGTCACTGAGCAAAATCTGAGACTAGAATAATTATTTTAAGTCTACAACATCATTTCTCACTGAATGTATTTCAAATCACAAACTTCTGTTAGTACTCTTCTGTGTACTTGCTTGGACAGTGTGCAAATTTCGACACGTTAGTGTTGTTGCTTACCGGAAATGACGATAAGTTATCGTTCCACCACATCATTACAGACTGCTAAATTAACCCAATAAACCTACTGATGGCTTATATCTGACAACAGTGTAGTGGTGCTTAGTGCAAAAAAGGCATGTATAATTTACATTTGTATGTAGGCGATGTTAACCGTAGTTACAACATCCTGGGTCGCCATTTCCTGTTTGAAAAGTGGTCCCTCCCCTTCTGCTATGTAGCCAAGATAGTGACCATTGAGGGCAGAAGTGTCCACAGTTACACATTAGACTTTTTGACCATTTTGAGTGCACCATGCAGGTACATTTTTCCCAACTTCTCAGTGTGAACGCACTTATGCATTCAAAATATTACTATAAAAACCGGTGTATAAGACGCACCTTTAACGCAATATTTTTTTATTTAAAAGTGGGGTGCGTCTTATACACTGGTGTGTCCTATTTACCAGTAAAATATAGAGAGAGGTTGGATCTGTTTATGATTATATGTCGGTAAAAGGCCGTCCACAATAATAACAATAACTATAACTGTAAAGATAACGATGTGAGCGTCCACACTTATGAACTATAACGTCCTATAAACAGCGGTGTCAAGCACACGCTGCTTGCTCCAGCTGTTTCAGCAACTAATGAAAATAGACTATTGATGACCCGTTAATGCTGTATGTTGTGCGGAAAAATGATTGTGTGTTGATAAGAAGTATTTCAGACACTACTTGCTGTGATGTTTCAGTATTTACAGATCAAACTCATGTTGAAGCGTGATGTGCAAAAGCGCGACTCGGGTGCAGTAGTCTATTTGCGCACAGTGACAGCTCTGATGAAGAGTTTTTGGGACTCGAGTAAGCACACAGATACACACTGTATTAAATATGTTAAGTTACTGTGTTCTTTTAAAATCTTTAATTGAAACTCAGCCTAACCTGAACACAGTCAGTGTTAATATACCGGTCCTGTTCAGTTAAGCAAATCATTACCGGACCATTAACCATTAACCTGACACACTGTTTCAGGTATAATATTTGTGTTTTAATTGTTTCTAATAAAAGTAAATTGAGAACGTTTTTGAGTATAACATATTTGTTTATAAATGAATAACTACTGGTGCATTCAAATAAACCAGTCTTTAATAGAAAAGTGTTTTTCCCAACGTGAGACCCCCCCACCGTTTTTTACGGTACAGTAAGTGTTCAACATTTGAGACACACAGCATGTGACTCCTGTTTTGTTTTATGTAGACTGTAAAGGAAATGTGATTGCTGACTAAAGGAATTTATGTAAACTCTGGTTTACCAACAGTTTGAAACTTGATTTACAACAACCGACGAGTCCACAGCTACCTTTTCTTGGGTTTTTTTTTGTTTCTTTGTCAAAAGTGGTTTCATTGATACACAACGCTGTTCTTTCCCCTTTTTGTGTGCCATTGACCAATACACTTTTTACAAATTACCTTTTAAGTTAGTTCATTTATTTATTCGAACATGTTAAACTAACGGAACAAATAAACCGGCTGTGAATTATAACAAAATACAAATGACAGCAACAAAACAATAACAATCCGATGTTCAAAAGGGTGTAGGATGAAGTACGGAACTTTTCTAGTCCTGCCCTTTTTTTCCCTTTTCTTTTTTTTCTTTCCAAACTCTAATGGTCACTTCCAAGCCAAAAAAAGAGAAGGAAAACACAAAACAAAACAAACAAAAAACCTACCATTTATTCAAAACTACACAAGTGAATAAAGAAATAATGACAAAAACAAACAAACTAAAACAGCACAAAACAAAAGTCTCACTGCACCAACTCACATTATCCCATCCTGTCTATATTTGTCCAAAGTGTTGTTTTTTGAACCTGGAAAAACTTTGTATTGTAATATCAGTAACATCTGATTTTAAAAAACTTTTTTTTTAATTTATTCATTTTTTTTTTTTTACACTATCTTGTATTATCATTCTATAGTTTTATCCTCCTCAATTTTATTTATCTATTTCTTTCATCTTTTAATTTCTCTCTTAATCTAGCTTTAGTCCAGCTTTTATAAAACGTCATCTTCTATTTAGGGCCCGAGCACTGACAAGTCAGTGAGGGACCTATTGCTATTGCCAAGATTCTTATTATTATTTTTCACGCTCTTTGTCCGCCACTTTGAGCGCATTTTTGGTGGCCTGAACATACATGAAAACTCATGAAATTCTGCACACACGTCGCAGCTGGTGAAAATTTATTTAATTTAACGTGATAGGACGCAAGCGTGGTAAGGGGACTCGCTAGCGCCCCCTAACGTCGGGTCATGTGACCACAAATCCTCTCGGATCGGCATGAAATTTAAATATGTTACAGCTCTTATCGGATCACTGGGAAATTAATTTTGTGGAATTTTTTTACCAAACAGGAAGTCGCCCACGCGGCGTGGCGTGCACCGATTTTCATTTTTCGAACACCGCTTTGAGGACTTTATGATGTTCTCAGAATCATGAAACCTGCCACGTAGGTTTCAAATCATGAGCTCTTTCATCTGATACCACATTTGCCCAACATTTTGCCCCAACAGCTCAGTAGCGCCCCCTAATGCCTTTTCCCACTTAGCATGTACTGACAAACTCTAAAACTCACCAAATTGGACACACTCGTCAAGACTCACGAATATTATTTTTTGGTATGACCGCAACCTTTTAAGTGCCAAAATGACTCTACAGCGCCCCCTAGAACATTAAAAAATGAAGCCCCGCCTTCTACATGCACGTACATGAACGAAATTTAGGATTCATATATATCATGACCAGACGCACGAAAAAGCCTCTCGGACCCATACCCTAAGTCCAACAGGAAGTCGGCCATCTTGGATCACAGGTGCATTTTTGTCGCCATTTTCCCCATTTCCAGGCCTCGTACTTTAACAAACTCTTCCTGCAGTTTTGACTCCACAGACTTCAGATTGGAACCGTATCATCCTCAGACCTTGATGATGTAAACTTGACGACAGATTTTTCCTACGTTATACCAGGTGGGCGTGGCAGTCGTTTGTTTGTATAAACAAACAACTCCTTATAACTCCTCCATACATTGTCGGATGTTAATACATGCACTGCGTAAAATGTCACACCTGTTGAAGCCGTTTCAATTTCAACATCATTGGGGGTGGATGTGGCAAGGGGGCTCCATAGCGCCCCCTAACAGCAGGTCATGTGACCACAAACTTTGTCTGATCTTCGTGAAATTTACAGGACTCATAGCACTCATGGGTAAACCCCCAAATTATTTTTTTCAAATTTTTCGCTCTAACAGGAAGTGAGTTATTGTGCATTTCCTGCGTCAATTTTCCGTTTTTCCCTCTGCGTTTAGAGGACTTTCCCGTCTTCACAGAATCACCAAATTGCCCACATAGGTTCACACTCAGGCGCACTTTAATTTGAGACCATAATTGCCTCTGGGCGTGGCACAACAGCTCAATAGCGCCCCCTAATGCCTTTATCCATTTTGTACATTTTCACAAACTCCTACACTCACCAAATTGTACACATACCTCAACAGTCATACATATTGACTACTGACAAAGTTTGGGATTTTTAAGTGAGAAGATGACTCCACAGCGCCCCCTGGAAGATTTCAAAGTTTAAGCCCCGCCTTCCACATTGACATAGAAAAATGAAATCGACAAGGCCTATGTATTATGTCCAGACGCACAAAAAAGCCTCTTGGACCCATACCCTAAGTCCAACAGGAAGTCGGCCATCCAGGCTAAAATGTTCAATCTGGATGATTTTTATTATTATTATAGTTGTACGCCTTTTTGACAGCCTAAACATGCCCCAAAACTCACCAAAACTTGCAATCATGTCCGACCCGGAGAAAACTTTGATATTTTAAGGAGCGCGGAAATGGCCGACGCAAAAATTGATTAATAGCGCCCCCTAGAAAATTTAAAAAATCAAGCCCCTCGACTCAGATTGACGTAGACAAACGAAATTCGGTGAACACATGTATCATGTCCAGACGCACTAAAAAGCCTCTTGGACCCATAGCCTAAGTCCAACAGGAAGTCGGCCATCCAGGCAAAAATGCTCAATCTTGACGCTTTTTTGGCCCTTCACCCACATTCCTTTGTGCTGAGAAGTCACCCAGACTCATTTGTGGTCTTAGACTGCCATCTAGTGGAGACATTAACCGCTGCACACAATGTTCAATTAAAGGCACAGGAGCAAAGACATCTACATGCCAGTTTTGACAGCCCTGCGACTGCCGCACGCACCGACGTGCACGTACGGCGTTACAGTTGGGGGGAAACCGGGGGGGTGCGAGGGCCCTTCGACACTGCTTGCAGTTTTAATTTACTTTTCATTTGTCTTGTTAATTTAATTTAACCTAATTTTTCACTCTAACTTTTAATAAATCCTTTCTCTTATTCTCTGTTATTTTACTTAGTTATTAAATTATTTGTATCTATTTAATTGTTTATTTTCACTTATTAGGGCCCGAGCACTGACAAGTCAGTGAGGGACCTATTGCTTTTGCCAGGATTCTTATTATTATAATTCATTATTTTTCACGTTCTTATGCCGTGTAATGAATCGCATTTTTGGCGGCTTGAACATAAATGAAAACTCATGAAATTCTGCACACACGTCGCAGTTGGTGAAAATGTATTTAATTTAATGTGATTGGACGCAAGCGTGGTAAGGGGACTCGCTAGCGCCCCCTAACGTCGGGTCATGTGACCACAAATCCTCTCGGATCGGCATGAAATTTAAATATGTTACAGCTCTCATCGGATCATTGGGAAATTAATTTTGTGGAATTTTTTTACCAAACAGGAAGTCGCCCACGCGGCGTGGCGTGCACCGATTTTCATTTTTCGAACAACGCTTTGAGGACTTTATGATGTTCACAGAATCATGAAACCTGCCACGTAGGTTTCAAATCATGAGCTCTTTCATCTGATATCACATTTGCCCAATATTTTGCCCCAACAGCTCAGTAGCGCCCCCTAATGCCTTTTCCCACTTAGCATGTACTGACAAGCTCTAAAACTCACCAAATTGGACACACTCATCAAGACTCACAAATATTATTTTTTGGTATAACCGCAACCTTTTAAGTGGCAAAATGACTCTACAGCGCCCCCTAGAACATTAAAAAATGAAGCCCCGCCTTCTACATGCACGTACATGAACGAAATTTAGGATTCATATATATCATGACCAGACGCACAAAAAAGCCTCTTGGACCCATACCCTAAGTCCAACAGGAAGTCGGCCATCTTGGATCACAGGTGCATTTTTTCCGCCATTTTCCCCATTTCCAGGCCTTGCACTTTAACGAACTCCTCCTGCAGTTTTGACTCCACAGACTTCAGATTCGCACTGTATCATCCTCAGACCTTGATTATGTAAACTTGATGACAGATTTTTCCTACGTTATACCAGGTGGGCGTGGCAGTCGTTTGTTTGTATAAACAAACAACTCCTTATAACTCCTCCATACATTGTCGGATGTTTATACATGCACTGCGTAAAATGTCACACTTGGTGACGCCGTTTCAATTTCAACATCATTGGGGGTGGATGTGGCAAGGGGTCTCCATAGCGCCCCCTAACAGCAGGTCATGTGACCACAAACTTTGTCTGATCTTCGTGAAATTTACAGGACTCATAGCACTCATGGGTAAACCCTCAAATTATTTTTTTCAAATTTTTCGCTCTAACAGGAAGTGAGTTATTGTGCATTTCCTGCGTCAATTTTCCGTTTTTCCCTCTGCGTTTAGAGGACTTTCCCGTCTTCACAGAATCACCAAATTGCCCACATAGGTTCACACTCAGGCGCACTTTAATTTGAGACCATAACTGCCCCTGGGCGTGGCACAACAGCTCAATAGCGCCCCCTAATGCCTTTATCCATTTTTTACATTTTCCCAAACTCCTACACTCACCAAATTGTACACATACGTCAAGAGTCACACATATTGACTACTGACAAAGTTTGGGATTTTTAAGTGAGAAGATGACTCCACAGCGCCCCCTGGAAGATTTCAAAGTTTAAGCCCCGCCTTCCACATTGACATAGAGAAATGAAATTTACAAGGCCTATGTATTATGTCCAGACGCACAAAAAAGCCTCTTGGACCCATACCCTAAGTCCAACAGGAAGTCGGCCATCCAGTCTAAAATGTTCAATCTGGATGATTTTTATTATTATTATAGTTGTACGCCTTTTTGACAGCCTAAACATGCCCCAAAACTCACCAAAACTTGCAATCATGTCCGACTCGGAGAAAACTTTGATATTTTAAGGAGCGCGGAAATGTCCGACGCAAAAATTGATTAATAGCGCCCCCTAGAAAATTAAAAAAATCAAGCCCCTCGACTCAGATTGACGTAGACAAACAAAATTCGGTAAACACATGTATCATGTCCAGACGCACAAAAAAGCCTCTTGGACCCATATCCTAAGTCCAACAGGAAGTCGGCCATCCAGGCAAAAATGCTCAATATTGATGCTTTTTTGGCCCTTCACCCACATTCCTTTATGCTTAGAAGTCACTCAGACTCATTTGTGGTCTTAGACTGCCATCTAGTGGAGACATTAACCGCTGCACACAATGTTCAATTAAAGGCACAGGAGCAAAGACATCTACATGCCAGTTTTGACAGCCCTGCGACCGCCGCACGCTCCGACGTGCACGTACGGCGTTACAGTTGGGGGGGTAAACGGGGGGGTGCGAGGGCCCTTCGACACTGCTTGCAGTTTTAATTGTATTTACATTTTTAAGCTTTTTTTTAAAACATTTTTTTTTAATTTTCTCCATTTTTGTCTTTTTGTTCTTTTTTTATTTTTTTATTTTGTTAATTTTTTGGTTAGGGTCAATCAGCTAATTGTAAAGCATTAGTCTGTATGAAAAGTGCTATATAAATAAAGTATGATTGATGACTGATGATTTACAGCGTTTTCTCTCTCCCCTTATTCTCCCAGGTCTCTCCTCTGCTCAAGGGCTTCCTGGACCGGATGCTGGTGCGAGACCCGGCTCAGCGGGCGATAGCCAGCGAGCTCCTCAAACACCCCTTCCTGACGAAGGCCGGCCCGCCGTCCTGCATCGTCCCGCTGATGAGGCAGAACAGGATGAGATGAGACACGTGACAACACACAAAAAAAGATCTCCACACTCTGGAGGGGGCAGAGGGGCGTGTTGTGCAGGTTCAGATGGGACAGAGTACTCCTGCACACAGCACAGAGAGCAGGAGGAGGGGGTGCAAGCCTGCAGAGGTCAAAGGTCACGGGCACAAAAAACCCAACAAAACGAAAACAAAAAAAGAAACACTCAGAAAATACTGCGAGCTGTGAAGCGTAAATTGGGTGTGCAGGAGTATTCTACTTTTCTTATGTGAATCACTGAACTGTGGGGAGTGTATTCCCCGGAGAAGAGGCAATAAGGAGGGGTGTGTGTGCGTGTGAGTGTGCGTTTGAATGTAAAAATATGTTGTCAACACTGTTAATGACAGTGTTTTCATGGCTCATTCCTGTCTGCGTGTGTGAGCGCTTACTTTGAGTCATGAAGGTGGAGAAGCCACCACTTGCCTTTTTATTTAGCTGATCTCTCGCAAACATTTCCTTGATTTCTTCTAAGGGTCTGACCTGGAAAGATTAACGACTGTGGCTTCTTACTTGGATTTTCTTTTCTTTTTTTTTTAAGTGTGAATGTTGTTTTATTTTTTGCACACACCAATCAGATGCGTTGAAGGAACAGAAAGAGCCCATATGTTAATTTTTTAGAAGGAGCTTTTTAAATCTCACTGTTTGGGGGACTGTCTGGAACCCACATTTTTCCTCACTACAAGAGATGTCTCTCTCTCTATTTCTCTCTCTCACACACACACACACACACACAGACAGACGGATCCCAGACTTTGGACACTATCCTCATCACATCCAGAACTACTTACTACTGAGGGAGGGGAAAAAAATCTCTTTTGACTCACAAATGAGTCACGTGGACTTTATTTTGTAGCCATATGAATAACTAGCTTCCTGTTTTAAAACAAGCAAAAAAACACACACTAAGTAAAAAAAAAAAGGTTAACACTGGAATTTTTTTTCCTTTTCTTTTCTTCTCTTAACAGATGAATTTTTCCTCGTATTTCTTTCTTTCTTTTCCTGTGTAAGTACAATGAACATAGAGAGATATATCAGTTTTGATGTTTTACTATCTCTATTTTGTGATTTTTATGATGATGATGATGATGAATTTTATTTCCTGCTTTATTTTTTAGAGTGAGATGTGATGAATTTTTTTGAAGCACTGTCAACAAGAGAGAAAAAAGAGATAGAAGCTGCAGTCCCGGTTGATTCCAAGCATGCAGATAATTAGACGCTAGACTTTTTCTACTTTGATTTTGTTTTGTTTTGTTTTAGATCGAACACTTTTCAACCTTTGTCCTCGACAGTCGGGATGTCGCTCAGACAAGCAGAAAAGGACGAGAACTTCCCCTTAAAACCTAAAAAATGGACCTAAAATCTGTTTTACTTTTACAGTTTTTTGTTATCATAGTGTTTTTAGAACAGTAGGCTTGTCCACACCCTATTTAAAAAAAAAAAAAAAAATCTTAATTCACTATTTCAGCTGATAGATGTAGCAGCTCACTCACTTAACACACACTAATGTTTCTTCTGAGGTAGAAAATGAACACAAGCGCCGCTTTGGGCAATCAGCAAGCTGTTAAAAAAAAAAGTTGTTTGTTTTTTTAACTGTGGTGCACGTCAGCGTCTTTGTCATGTAATCGGTCTCCTTCAGCAAAAAGGCGACTGCTGGTATTTTCAATAAATGACCAGCTGCTGACGTGGACAAGCGCTCAACTCATCACGTTTTTTTCGCGGTGTTTCCAATTGAATCGATTAATGTTTGATTGGTCCATTGATGCACCAGACAGACCGCCACCTCTTAATGTCGAGTGTCTCAAAGGAGCAAAACTGAAAGTGTAGGTTCTTTATTTATAAAACTCTTAACACTATTCAGCTACACACACACACACAAACACACACACACACACACACACACACACACACACACACACACACACACACACACACACACACACACACACACACACACACACGTGGAGTGGAGTGTTACAGATCAGGGAGAAAATGCAGCTTTTGTTTAAATTTGCATCTCACGTGTGCCTCGATGTTCATGCCCTGTAATGTTTTTTTTTGTGATAGATAGACAAGAGGAGAGGAGAAGAGAGGATATGAAACTGTGATTATTTCTGCTTGCATTTATTGTGGGTTCTGTGAAAGAAGACCATTAGTAACATGACAGAGAATATCACAGAAATACTTACAGGACAGGAAACTCTTTGATGAAAATACACTCTCGAACACTAAAGTGAGCTGATGATAATCTACACACACACACACACACATTTTTCAGGGTGGCACTGAGATCTTTCCTGTCACTTCCACTTTAAAGTTTCAAGTCATATTTTTAAATTTCAAGTCTGTTTACAGCGATTGTGTGTTTGGCTCTTGAGTGCTGCCAAAACACAGGTGACCCACACTTAACACCGTTCCTGAACGCTTCCTGTGTAGACAGATTGGCGAGCACACGGGCTCATCTACTCCACTCTGCTCTGTTGTTTTTTTTAATTTTCACATCAGAAACATTTAGTCGCTACAAATTACACTAAATCCACTTTTTAAAATATTAAACTGATCGGCCCGTGTATCAAACATTAGTCAAAAGATCGCCTCAGCAGCTGGAGTGGAGTAAAACCATGAAAAAATAATGAATTAAACTTCAGTTTGGCTCAGGTTTTTTCTTTTTATAAACGCCCACTTCAGTCCTCAATCAGCAGCCTTATGTAGTTACACACTGTACCTCCTTGTATAGCGACGAACACTCATTTACATAGACGATTGAATCAAAGATAAGGCCGTTGCTCCTGTTATAACTAATCGCTCTCGAGTTGATGACACACAGACACATCCCCCCTTCTCTCTCTCTCTCTCTCTCTCTCTCTCTCTCTCTCTCTCTCTCTCTCTCTCTCTCTCCCAAGGCGTCTGTTTCCATTCCTTCTATGTCCCCCCCCCCGGTTCAGCTACTTCTCATCACACCAACACATCAGCAGAGTAGCATTTTTAAGACCCAGGAAAAGTCAAAACTGCCACTAAACAAAAAGGAGGGTGTTAGAAAGTAGCACACTTGCTGTTATTGTTATACACAACAGCATATTAATATACTGCATATATACTGATATATATATATGTACTTCATCTGTGGTCTAGCGCCTTCTTGATACAGTTCTTTGTGGGTTTTTCGTGTGCACAAAAAATAAATAAATGTATAAACAACTGTGAGTCTTCGTGCTAAAAGTAGCAGCACACGGGGGGCAGGATGGAGACACCTTTTTAAGCAGGAAATAGGCTTTATTCCAAATAGCAAATAGTTTGTTTTATAACAGCCGCGGTTATAACAAATGCTTTAAATAGACTGATGTGACTGGTGGATTAAACTTAGCATCACCCCTTGTATAGTTAATAATGTGTAGCTGTAACTTCTTCGGAAAGAAAGAAAGGGGGTGAGTAATTATCTTATTATCTTGCATAAACGTAGCAACAGAGGGAGTGTTGTGAAACTGCGATTTATTAGTCCTGCATTGCACCTTGTAAAAAAAAAAAAAAAAACCTCAAACACTTCCTTCCAGGTTATGTGTATGGTTTCCCCTAGTTGAACACTGTTGTCACCGGTCTTATTTTTAAAAAACAAAGTGCTCCATTTAGTTACCACTTGCTAAACAATGTATCATCATCATCAACACGACTACATGCTGTGCCCAGGCTGGGGCCGGAGCTGCTTCAAATTTGTTATGAGACACTACTGGGAGCTTTAAAAGTAGGTTAACCGTTTACCCTTTTTCTCCCTCCTTCGAAAAACATTCACTCAGACACTCTTGAGTTGTTGTTATTTTTTGTACTTTGTCACCTTGTTTTCAGCCTTGTATCAGTTCTCTTGCATCAGATTAAGGGGGGATGATTAATTAAGTCTCACAATTTAAAGATAGGAGGGCTGAGGTGAATGAAACCAAATGACAATCAGGTGTAAAATGGAAGTAACTCAGATGTAGCTGTGACACTTTGTATTTTCCCCTTTTTAAGAGACACTTTCCTCACATGTAAGATCTTAAATTTGAATATCAATACCATTTAAATCCATTTTAAGACACATTTTAAGATATATATATATATATATAAAATGAATTATCATTTAAACACTTTTTGATTCAGGGGATTAAAAATAGACTTTATAATGAAGGAGGGAGGGACATGCCACCTGTTAAAGCTGATAAATTGCATCTTTTAAGAGGCCCAGCTGGTCCCTGAAGTATGTTTAAGCGCTCATCCAGGTGTAAATAACCACGCTCTTATGCCTCATTCCACATTTCATTAGTTTTCCCATCGATAATTAATATGAAGGCTTCTCAGATCTTTCCTCTCTGTTGGTGGACTGATGTTTTTATTATTCACGGTCCAGTTTCTAATGGATCTCCTACTGTTGAGTGTGTGTTTGTTTTATATGTGTTTGTGTGTGTGCGTATTCATGCCTTAACATTCACAATCACTACTTGACAGATTCTGACGTGACGTGACGTGACGTGACGTGACGCTCCGACTGTTATGAACGAAGGTGAAAAGGAAACTTCCGTGACGCGTTAACGCCGCCTCATCTCTTTCTCTCACACACACACACACACACAAACACACACACACGAAAAGTTATTTTTTTAATGTGGTTTGTATGTGAAGTGGTGGTGTTGTGGTTTAAACGTGACGCCTTTCTTTTGTAACATTCCTCACACTTTTCAAGTTAATGAGACCTTCTTCAGATTGGAGTAGGATTTTCCATGTCTTTTTAAAAAAAAAAAAGAAAAGAAGTGGTTACCGAGTGCCTCAAAGTCTGCGCTCTTGTGACGAAATGAGGGGGTTCTTCTTCTGGGGATTTCATTTTTTTGATGTGCGTCTTTAGATCACAGAGCTTCTCTCACTCTAGTAGCCACTGAGCATCTCCAGTGCTGCGCCTCATTCAGGGTTTAGTGCCTTGCTTAGCCGCATCTTGACACATACTTTTTTTAGGATTGTCCCGTTATATATATATATATTTTAAAAAATGAGTCGTCTTCTTGCTCTTCGGAAACAATCCGAGCAGGATGTGCGCTGCTGGGTTGTTTTTTTTCTCCACAAGTGAACACATGGTTACTGAGGCTCATTTTTTCTGGTGTCGCCAGAATCCATAAACCACTACTGACCAGCCAACGTGGTCTTTTGAAGATATGTGACAAAATACAAATGAATTCTTCCTCTGTGTAAATGGACTGTTCTAAAAAAAATAATAAAAAAATCTCTCATCTCTGGTTTTAAAAAAAGCTGATTTTAGTTGATCCATTTGTTTGTTTTTTTTGCAGTATTGTTGTGTTTTTGTCAGACGTCGGATTCCAACAAACTTGTACCCTGCACCATTTTGTTGTTTATTTTTTTGTAAATTTCACTGGTATTGTAAAAAAAATCCACAAAAATATAGATTTCACTTTGCAAATTTTACTTTTTTGTTTTCTTTTCTTTTTTTCAAATACAGCTTTTTTTTTGTAAAAGTCATCCGTGGTGTCACTGTCTTTCTGTATTGATATGTGTGTTGTTTATTCCAGACAGATAAACACACCCGTCTTTAGTGTCCTATGAAGGTGTCAGACAGCTAAATTGGGCTAGTTGTTGAGTGTCTATGGGGTCAAACAACACAGTCATTAACCTGTAGGCATCCAGGAAGTGAACTTTGTCTGTTTTGCAGGCTCACACTGTCAGACTTTGAATATTATTTCCATAGATATCTTAGTGCAGAATAGTTGCATCTGGACATAAATCAGAGGGACACTGTTGAGAAATGTGTATTGTAATGTCTGCAAAATGCAACAAAGCTGCTGCACTCTAATTCTTAAAGATTATAACATGTTATTATTTATTTATTTATTACATATTAATATTTAACTTGGTGTCTGCTGTTTGGACACGGCCTACTGTTATTCACAAGGGAAGGAAACACGACAAACATGCCACCAAACAACAAAATGAGTTCACATGAACAACACACAATCAGCCACTGTTTATCTGAGTAATCTAGGGTGTGTCCTTTCTTTTCTGGGTCATGCACTTACGAGTTAATGATGCACAGATGTTTTTTAGTTTTGATTTCTGTTTCAAAATTAGGCTGCATGTGTGTATGTTGTCATGAAAGTCATCCTGCAGTCATCTGACCGATTACAAGCGTAATAAAGTTCACGCAGGCTGCTGCAGATCAGCCATGAGTGGAAATCCTTAAGAAACTCAGTTTGCTGTATTAGAGCAGCAGTCAGCACAGTTGTATTTTTAGCACTTCCGCCTAGTCGCCCCTGTCAGTCTCTGAGTATCTGAGCAGGCAGAGCTCTGTGGGCTGCAGCTCTTCTGCTGTGGTGCTTTTTACTGTAAAGGGTGGGCTCTGTCAAACAATGACAGCCCTCATAGACCACAGGACCAGCTGTGTGTGTATGGTGTGAATATGCCAGTGTTTGTGTGTTTGGTTTTAACAAGGATAGAAAATGAAGTCAGGTTTGCTAGTGCTGGTTTCTTTTATGGACTACTTTTTTAGGGTTAAAAACTGAGTTTAAAGATGAATGTTGAAGTTGGGATTAGTGTTTGTTTATGCAGATTCAGTAAAGATAGGAAAATATTTATTGGAGTGTAAATGTAATAAATAAACATGCAGTTACTATGCTCAGTCACTTTTAAATTATTGTGACATTTTGAGGATTCAAGTAAGGAAAGTAAAGATCATTTGGATGAATATTACAGGATTTGTATCAAATTGGCATCATTTTTTTTAACTTGTTTGAGCTTCTGTATAAAAGAGTCATCATTAAATAGACTTCTGACTTTGTGAATTGCGTTTTTTAAAGTTTCCAGGAAGCAGCTTTTCATATTTAAAAAGAAAAATGACCAGTATCTTTGTTTTTAAGTTGTTTTTTAAAACTTTTCTCAGTGTGTGAGTGCCTGGAAAGAGAGAGGAACTAATTGTTTTGTTTTAGGTGTGTCTGTGTGTGTATCAGTGTGTGTGCGCGCGCGCGTGCATGCGTGCGTCTCTGCGGTGTGAGAATTTCCAGAATATGGCGGAGAGGGGTGGGCGGTGCTTCTCAGCCGCAGCGGCCCAATGAGGAGCCTCTGTGCCGCTGTCAAACACAGCTGATCAGTTATTCAGGGGCGAAGAGGAGACCTAAAGCTGCCACTTGTTGCTGAGCAAGAGCAGCGATCGTCAGCTGACCGCTTGAGGTCTCATCCATCTTCACTGTTTTTTTACATCCTCAGATCTCATTAAAAAAAAAAAAAAGAAGCAACTAAAACCACCTCTGCAACCGCTCCGGTACCAGATCCCACCGCTGCTGCCTCATTTACGGCTTCCAGGTGAGACATTTTATCGCTAAAACGGGTGAATTTGGGTCCATTCATAGAGAGGAGGAGTCGGCTGTTTTTTAACTTTACCCACCAGCGACAGCAGCTGACCGTTAAAACCTGATGATGATTATAAAAATTACATGATTATGAAATGTTTATTTCATACAGTAGATTGATTTTTTAAACCGTAAAGCAGCGTTAATTATGAGCAGATCTTATTAATTGACGTTATACTGCGATATAACAGGAGATTAAAATATCTAAAAGATAAAATGTAGTCTAGTTTATAACCATTGAAATGTTAATTAGTGATTCCATGAAGCTGATGTTGCTGAGGAGAAATCTAGCTTTTATTTTTTTTAACATAATAAACGATTTTAAGACATGCAGACTGGTGTTCAGGTTCACCGGGTTCTCCAAAGGGTTTAAGAGGGTTTTTGTAGGTCTCTAGGTCAGGGCTTGCGGATATTTAAGGTTATTCAAGGCTTTATTTTTATTAAGGGGATTTCAGGAGGTCCTTGACTGCTTTGACTGGCACCAGTGTTCTTAGACGGGGAATCAGGTTCCTTTAAAGCTGGTTTCAGGTGTTTGGTTGGTGTGGTTTTTTTAAAGGTTACCTTGCAGGTGTTAGGAGTTCTCCAACAAAAAAAATAAGGGATCTGTGTTCCTAGAGGTTTTGAAACTTGTCTGGACTTGTTTCTGGAAGTGAGTGACATGCACTTGTTTGTTTTGTTTTTTAAATATACTTTGCTGATGCTGCTCATTAGCTTACTGTTTTTTTTATTATATGTGAATAGCATGTGTCAAATATTCAGTTTATAAAGCTTTATATGTACTTCTATGTGCTTTTTAAAATGTATACTTGATAATATGTTGTGATATTGAGCTGTTATACATTTAGCTTGACTCATGTGCCCTCCCTCTCCTCCTTCCCCCTACCCCCCTGCCCTGCTATGACTCTCCCTTACCTCAAGTGGCACTATTGCCCAAGTGTGATGGCACAGTGCAGGCTTGTTCCCCTTTGTGCACCTGGCTGATTTATGAGTTAATATGAAAATTAGTGTCTGATTTACCTGGTGAAGCATCTGCAGGAAAGTGGCTGTTTTTACATTTATGGTGATTTTTTTTACAGATAGAAGATTAATATATTATTGAACTCCAGCGATCCAACATAAATCATTTTCATGCTTTTTATTTTTAAAGAGTTTAAAAGTCTCTTTAAAGCTTTCTATTATAACAGAAAATGGAAAGCTTCAGATTCACCTCCCACTGTTGTACAAAAAAAAGCAGCATCAGCACTTCCACTGTGTGTTGTGCACGTTCGGTTTTCATTGTGTTGTGTTCACTGACTTTTCAAAGCGTTCACAATCCCCGGCTCATCGGTGCCAACTGACCAGAGAGCAGGTGGAGGTAATGATCCACCTCACCCTAACCCTTCAGTTTATAGTTTAAATCCACTGTAGTCCAAAAAAAAAGGAGGCGAGGTCTGCCCACAAAAACAGGTTAGAGGATAATAAAATATACAGTAAACTTTCATCCAGTAGTGATCCAACATTCGAAATTCAACAAGTTGTTTTTTTTTTACCTGCTCAGAAAACCAGTGAAGCAGCAGAGCAGAAAGAGTAAAGTTCAGTGTGGAGGAGCGGGAATCACCTGTGCAGCCACTGATCAACCAGACTGACTGTCAGATGTGGTTCAGTGGGCGAGGACGCTACTTACTATGAATTGTCTGTGACTTTGGTCCTGCTATTTGTAGCTTCAGCATTCAAGTTTATCCTCACAGATCAGCTTTATTTTTATTTGGGCAGTTTTTCTCTTTTTCTTGTTTCTCTTGTTCTTGTGCCCCAAACAAATGCTGATGCTGCTGGAAACATTAAATGCATCACTTCCTGTGAGCTAGACAGTGTTTCCAAGTAAGAGCAAATGGGCATAGAGTGTTTAAAAGCAGCAAATGTTACTCAACGTCATTTAACGCAACATCTTGCACCATCTGTTGCAAGATGAGTTATTGAGCTGCAGAATCAGTTTAAGCTGTAATAACTGACTTTGTGTGCATAAACAACTTTTGCCTGTTAGCTTCTTCATCACTCTGGTTGTCTGCTGTCTTTTACCTTAACCTAAATCCCTCTCAGTCTCGATGGGGAAGTGAGAGATTAAAAAAAACAGCTGATGCAAAACCTGATCCTGGTTTCATTTTCTCTGTAAAATGACACCATCATTTTTAGTCTGAATCAGCCTGAAGAGGACATCCAGTCCACTGAAGTGTAAAGTCAGCTGTGGTGCATCTCAGAGATGCTGTAAGTCATATTCAGTGCTGCCAGATTGTGACATTTAAGGGTTGCCAGAGTGATGTCTGTAGTGATTGTGAATGCGGTGGTGTCGATGCGTCACATCTTTTTTAAAACAACTTTTATTCTTAAGCTTGTGAAAATGTGGTCTGAGTGAAGCTAAGTCTTAATTTAAAAGATTGTTGAGGGTAAAACCAAATAAAGATTTAACCGCATCACATCATGCTGACTGAGCTTATTTAGATGTTGTTTTATAGATGTTTATAGAGAGCGTGAGACTTTTTTATTTTTTTATTGTCTGTTTTTCACAATAATTCTGTTGCTTCACTATTTCCAACTTAAACATTACAGCAGAAGTTACAATATCACAGAGAGCCATGATGACTAAGATGCAGACCTCCCACGCAGGTTGTGGTCACATAAGATGGAGCTTTGAATTTGTGTGTGTGTGTGTGTAATCTCTTGGATCCTGTGTGTGTGTGTGTGAGTATGTGTGTGTCCATCTGAATGTGACTGGCATGCTGAGACGAGTCAAGCCAGTTTTATCTACATAGCAGCAAATGACAACAAAGTTATCTCAGGGCTCTTTTCATATAGAGCAGGAAGGCCTAGATTGTACTCTTTATTTTACGGAGACGCAACATTCCCCCATGAGCAAATACTTGGCGACAGCAGCGAGGAAAACCTCCCCCTTTTAACGGGAAGAAGCCTCCAACAGGTGGGCGGCTACCGGCATTGACCGGATGGGTTGAGAGAGAGAGAAAGAATGAGAGAGAGAGAGAAAGAGTACCTGACCGACTTGACTGATAGAAAACTAAGAAAAACATGACGATGTGCAGACTGAGTGAACACATAGAAACAGGCCGAAACAGGCTGGTGGAGACAGAATCCCACTTCCTATTATACTGTGAGAAATATGAGGATCTGAAAGAGGTTTTTTCTTGGACAAAATAAATAACATATATGTCCTGAGGTTATCCATCTCCTCGACCCTCAGAAACTGTGTCAGTGTGCAGAAATAGCTGCAAAATATGCTCAGTATTGTCTGTTCAGTTCAGTGAAAGAAACAAGATCTCTGATGCATGTTTCTGTGTGATTACATCTGTGAAGGAAAAATAAGATAAGATATTCCTTTATTAAAAAGAAAAGGAAAGAAAAAGCCTTTTTTATTGTATTTGAGGGGGGTTGGCAAGATGAGCAATTCAAAAATATCTTTAAAATTTGTCTTAAAAGCAGCATCAGGTCTGGTAAAATGTACATTTTGTGTTTTTGTTGGTTTTATGTCATTTGAAATGACATTTGCACCATTTTTTTTTAACCAAAAGTAAGACTGAATGCTCCTGAAAATGTCAAATGGTGTAACCACAAAAGAATGATTCCCCGAATAAAATGTAATATTTAGAACAATTGTATACATATAAAAACGTTATAGTGTAAGATCATGCCAAACTAGTTGATATGGTGTTTTATTGAGAATTCCGCGTTTTTAAGCAAGTTTAATTATTTGGTACAAAGTTTTTATGGTTACACCACTTAGACATTTTTGCCATAATCCGACACATAACTAACATATTCTCTCAAAATGGATTAAAAGCAGAAATTTGATGCTGGGTCCACAAAAAAAAAAGTTATTCATTTGTTTATTTTCACATTTTAACCCCTTTAAATATGTCTAAACCACATGGACACAAAGAGAAACATCATTGACCTATTTGCAATCATATGTCAATGTTAGTAATCTTCTGTGCTGCTTTGGTAATGATTTCTGTGTCTTTGTCAATAAAGTTTGTTTGGATTCGAAATTGAAAGGAGAGAGAGACAGACATGCACAGAAACAATAATAATAACAATAATAATGAGAATAGAAATATGGCCTATAATAATAATAATGATAGTGTAAGGATAGGGCGCCAAGTTCGATCGAAGGGGGGCAGAAGCTGGTGGTCTGCAACCAAAGATAGACACCTGCGAGATGAGAAAGCACAAAGCTGTGGTGAAGATGCCTAGTTGTAGGCAGTAGGGGGGTGGGGGGATGGTGAGTGGGGGTGGAGGGCCTTCCCACGCTGCTCCTGAGATGACTGGCACTTCTCCTGACATGAAAGCAAGCGAAAACACACAAAAAAAAACAAAACACCAAAGCACACCTACACGCATATTTACACACCCTCAAAACAAATGTGGCATTTAGGCTGAGACTCCAGCGGTGGGTCTTGGCTCGGTTGGAACTCGTCTATCACAGGAAATGCATGTTTATGATAAGCGTTGTGCGAGTCATCTGGAGAAAAACCTTATGGCTTGTTGTAGTGTTGAGTTTCTGTTTCAGCATGAGGAGAGTGTTGTCCTTGCTCCGTTGGTGTTGCTGTGAGATGCACGGGAGGTGGTTAGGGAGGTGAGGAGGGTATTGGTCAATATGGTCGATGTTGAAACAGTAAACAGTGTGAGGTGACGCTTTCGCTTTTGGTTGACTCAAAGGTTGAAAGCAGGCCAGGTTTGCTGCCACGTTGTGAAAGGTTTGATGGGAAGATAAGAGGGCAAAGAAAGAGAGTCAGGAGCAACGTTTAAGGTCCATTTGAAGGTGTCACATATGAGATTATTACATTTATAAATATGTGTTTTTCATTTATTTTGGATTTATTTATATTTTTGCATATGTTATATGTTGTCATAGGGACATTTTTGTGATCTTTTAATGTGTTATATTTCCTTCAGGATGATAATGAAGTTCAATTTGAGGTTAATGAGACTGTTAGCTGTGTTGGATTTGGAGGGAAAATCATTTTATTGCTTTATTTCATGCAGTTGAAGTTGCTTCATGGCACAAAATAGAAAAAGATGTTCTTTTTCCAGCATAAACATGAAATCAAAAATAACTTCCAATATGAAGGAAACTGTTTTGAGCGAATGAGGTCACATTTCTGTGAGTCCCTGCGCAGTCATTCATTGCATGTATTTCTGTTGATTACACAATATCAGCATTACATTTTAATAATAATGTGTTTAAATGAAGTGTTGCACAGATATTCACATGGGAAATGTTCAAATTTGGCCTGAAGGATTTCGAAGTCAGCGGTTCAGAATCTCATCATTTTTCTTATGAAATTCAAATTGATGATGTAATTCATTGCAGCTGCTCAGTGACCACCAGAACAGCAGAAAAATAACAGCTGACAGGTGTGAATAAACTCAGCCGGTCGTCTTCTCTTCTCTGGATTAAAAACGAACAACAGGCTGATCATAGCTGACGAGACTGAAAAAAACCTTTTTTCCCCCTCAGATATGATGTCACTTGTATTTTTTGACATTTGAAGCACCTGAAACCTTTTTATCTAGAGGTTGTCACGGTTAAGTCTACAATGACTTTGTTCTCTCTGTGTGTGTGTGTGTGTGTGTATTTATAGCATGTGTGTGTAGTTTCCCTGACTCTTCTCCTTTTTTGTGTCATCAGGAAGTCCGGTTTGATGTCTGCGTCACTTTTCTATCCATGGCCGTGTGGACGCATCAGTCTGGTCTGTGGACTCCTCCTCCTGGCATCTTTTCAACATCCTGCTGCAGGTACTACCTTTGACAACCCCCCCCCCCCCCCCCCACCTCCCCTGAACCCCTCACACCTTCATGTTAGTTAGGGTTTACTGGAATCGCTCCCCACTTAAAAGCACGCACTCATTCATTCATTAAACCTGAACCGTGATTAACAATGATCGCCTACGTTCTCGTTTTAGGCAGATAGGCAAATACTGTTCACCAACTTGAAAAAAAACAACAGAAGGTGTAAAAACAACACATGACCTTCGCTGGCATCGCTTACACTGAATTGAAGTGCCGTGCTAAAAGTGCAGTGCATGGATTGTGGTTTGTTATCTAAGAACGAACAAAATAGTCTCTTTTTTTGTAGGTAGCAGTCAAAAGGTCGTCACACATCCTTAATTTTGAGTCATTTATTCATTGGGGGTTTTTGTTGTATTTAATGAAATCTTTCTTCTATCGATTTATCAAAGGAGACAAAACTTGAAAAGTCCTTTGCAGCATATCTTTTTTGATTTGATGAGCTAAAGTTTTCCGTCTGCTGCATGTGAATTAATATGATACGGTGCGAAACATGAAGAAAAACTATTCAGAGAACAATGAAAATGTTTCTCTGCACTGTTTCTCCAGGGACTCGATATTTTGGTGGATCTGGTTTCCAATCATGTCAGTTATGTGACATTTTGAGTAGAGATTTA
This sequence comes from Scomber scombrus, assembly GCF_963691925.1. Classification (NCBI taxonomy): domain Eukaryota; kingdom Metazoa; phylum Chordata; class Actinopteri; order Scombriformes; family Scombridae; genus Scomber; species Scomber scombrus. Next base: position 24,615,769 of record NC_084974.1, read on the forward strand.
CCTGAGCGGTACTGAAACAACTCAAACCCTTCCGCTCGAAAATCTTTATCATCCAGAATCACAGTTTTTATAGTAGATTCAACTCAGATAAGCGTTCACCAGCGCACAGTTTTATCACCTTTTAGCTTTATTATGAACTCAGAGCAGTGTTTCAGGATGTCAGTTTCATTTTGATTCATTTTCTTTCTACGCTAGTTTTCTAAAACTCCTCAAAGTTCATTAAAACGTGGTGGTGAATAAGCTTCAGCAGTTTAAATGATTAAAGCTCACATCTGTCTAACCATGTGAGATGTAGTGTGAGATTAGATGAAATATATCCACAACAAATCTATCGTTGCAGCTTCATCTACAGAAAATCTAGTGGCTTTCCACTCACACCTGACCTACTCTTCGCATGTTGATGTTTTGGGGGTTTTAGAAGCGTGCAAAGGCAGTGGAAACCGTAATTCTGCAGATGCATGTTTTAAGGGTGGAAGGTGAAGAAATAAAGGAAGTGGGTAACACTGCTCCAATGAAGCTGGCCTTGGGTAAGGCAGAGGTTGTTGTGGGCAGCTTTTCTTGATATCTGTTTTTCACTGAATGAGCAGGGAGTTGCTGGAAAATGACAAACAGTGCATGGCCTACATTCATGTGTATGTAAATAGAGGTTAAAAAACAATATCTGAGCCTTTTATTCAAATGTCAGCGTGCGTTTACAGTAAAAATATCACCTTGCTGTCCTTCGATAATGTCTTAGTGTTCTTCTATCAGTCACCTGACATCAAGCACTGAAACAACAAGAAAAAAACATGCTCAGCTGCTATGATTCACAGTCAAAAGCTTCCCAGTAAACGACTATTACTAATGCTGATGGACGCAGAGTAGCTCAAGGAGAGAGTAGTGAGATATCTAGCCTCAAATAATCCCTGATGGAGAGGGGGTGAAATCTTTGAATTATTAAGAAGCCTCTATGTCACAAACCTCCACCATTTTTCAGTCTAATGGGTAAGTTTACAGCACAAAATGGGGGAAAAAATCATCAACGCAAACTGAGCTAAATCTCCCACGGTGGCTGGCAGTGACAGCTGGTGGAAGGAGAGAGTGAGAAAATCACCCCCCTTTCAGAATGTTTATCCTCTACTTTTTAAAGCCAAAAGAAAACAAGCGCATGTGTGGAGTGGAAATGGAGGAGGGGGGAGGACGAGGAGGAAGAAGAAGAGGAAATGTAATCTGAAAATAAATTTGAACTAATAGTAATAATGTGAGGTAGCGGATATGAATACTTTGCTGACAGCATTTCAAGTACACAATAGTATCGTTTTTGTGTCCCTACAGGCAGACTGAGCAACTGCACTCATCCTCTGGTGCCCGAACATGGAGGTTTCCGCTGCGATCCGTCGCCGTGCCGAGGATTTCCCCAGAGGAGCACCATCCACTTCTTCTGTGAGCCTGGATACCACATCAGCAGCAACATTCGCGCCTCCAGGTGTCGCCACGGGAAGTGGATGCCTCCGATACCGGCCTGCATCCCGATCAGAGGTGAGGTGATAATAATAACGGGGGGTAAAATATGAGTTTTCATACAGGGGTTAATTCATGTTGAGTGTGAGAGACTCATAGCAATAAGGTCACTAGTTTGAACCCTTTTAAAACCTGGGGGAAAAAAGTGCTTTGGCAAACATTAATCTGAATAAATAAAGGTAAAAAAAATGATGTGACCTGCTCAGCATTTCAGCATTTGTGCATACTGAAAATGTTTGCTTTGGTTACTCAGGAGTAGTTTTTGTATTTGATTTATGTTATCAAAGTTCAACTAAGGACAGAGAACTCAGCCTTGTTCCCTTTATAACATAATGAGGAAACAGGCCACACACACACACACACACACACACACACACACACACACACACACACACACACACACACACACACACACACACACATACATACACACACACACACACACACACACACAGACAGACCTGAACTTTAGCTGAGGACAGAAACTAATCAATAGTAATGTGATAAAGTCAGGATCAGGATTCTCTTAGATTCTTCTCAACTTACAGACCTATAAACCGATAACTAACTACATGAAATGCTTATAGTTAGAATATTTTAATCTTCAGGAGGTCAGTGGGTCAAACACTGCTAGGTTGGTAGTATAAGTGGAAGTCTGGGGTCATGTTTTCTCAAAAGCCCTGAATCTATTAAAAAAGTGCAATTAAAAATGGATGTAATATTTTTTTAGTTTTCCTAATTCCTTTAATTCTTATTTATGTCTATGTTACAACCCAGCTCACTATAGGAGAAAGGGACGCAACATAAAAGCAGATGCAATGATTGAAAAAAATGGTTTATTAGCCATAAATTAGACAAAAATGATAATAATGCACTACAATTACCAGAGGAAAAAGGGCTGGTGGATGCTGCTCAAATCAACAAACAAACATAACTAAATGAGGACCCCTAAACTGGAGCTCTAAACTACTTCGACCTCATCTAGTAGTTTCCTGTGCATTGTGTTTGGACAAATTGGTTAATAAGGGCCAAAATAAATCTCAATGCAGTAAATGCAGTCTAATGCAGTGCTCAGGGCTTATACCGGATCTTCCCTTATAAATCAGTTTTAAAACATGGTTGTGAGTTTAGATTTAAAGCCTCCTGCATAAAAGCACCAGTCATTTCTTCCTGTTGCTCATTTATTACTAAGCAGACGTTCTTGGATGACTCTGAGCAGCTCCTGTCCTGACATTTCGGGGCATCATAACGTACCTGAGCCATTACCTCAGTTTATAACCCACTCATAGTGACTCATGGCAGCAGCAGCAGCAGCAGCAGCGTCAACCCAGACACTTTTTAAGTCTGATTCGTCATTATTGCAACAGTTCCTTTTTAGTTTTTCTGAGTTTTCAGGAAAGAGACGGCTGTGTCATTGTGTTGTGGGCAGGTTACGGAGGGGTTTTTTGAGTGCCAGTGAAGTTTAAATACACTTAAAATATGTTTTGAGTAGCTTGTGTGTGTGTGTGTGTGTGTGTGTGTGTGTGTGTGTGTGTGTGTGTGTGTGTGTGTGTGTGTGTGTGTGTGTGTGTGTGTGTGTGTGTGTGTGTGTGTGTGTGTGTGTGTGTGTGTGTGTGTGTGACCTACTTAATGCAGACACGCTCAAACTCCCTGCAGGGGAAGCAGAAGCTTTGCGTTCCTCAGACCAGCTCCTGACTTCCTCTGTCACCATTCACCCAAACGCAATGCAACAGGAAGTCAGAACGGCAGAAAGAGGAAGTGGTGGAAGCCACCATAATAACCATTAAACATTTCCTCTGTGTCAATGCTGTTAGAGAGGCCTCATGGAAAGATACCGATAAGTGTGACGGGAGCTGGCACACCACAGAACTTAGATAAAAAACTTCCTCTCGCAGGTCTTGTATTTGATCATCTATTTCTGTTCAGGACGTCTACCAAGAAATCTTTGGTTTTCCTACAGCGGTGAAGCACACGTTTTTAGATTTCATTGACAGATTCGCACACTTGGCACAAAATACATGCAAACACTTTTTTTTATCCTGGAGCCATTTCTTCTTTTACGATTTAATTTCTGGCTTTTTGGGTCATATATTATAATTCCATTTTTATTTAATGTCAATCAATTAAAATGAAGTTTCTAGAGCTTTAAATGATTTCAAATGTCTTGTTTTCTCTGACAAACAGCCCCCAAAACCTCAAAATATTCAATTCAAACTAACAGGAGATGGAGAAATGCAGAAAATCTTTACATTTGAGAAGATAGAACCAGCACATTTTTGCTTTAAATGTGATGATGTAGCAGTGATCAGAGCTGTTGATTCATTTTCTGCTGTTCTAATCAATGAATTCAGGGTTTTAAATGTCCATTTCTTCTTTTATGATTGAATTACTGACAAAATGTGATATTTATATATATATATATATATATATTCTATTCTAATTTGTATGTCTTATAAATCGATTTAAGTGACATTTCCAGAGATCAAAAATGATTTCAAATTCAATTTCAAAAGTCTTGTTTTGTCCAACACAGCCCCCAAACCCCCAAAATATTAAGTTCACATTGACAGGAGATTGAGGAAAGCAGAAAATCTTTATATTTGAGAAGATGTAACCAGCAATTTTTTGGCAATTTTGCAGAAAAACGGTGTTGAAGTGTTACAGTGACAACTAATCAATGAATTAAGTGTGATCTGGTGTTATAGCTTCCAGATATTAGGGACTTTTACTGCAGCAAATGTGTAAAATAAGAAGTCAGTCCTTCCAGCAGCAGCACAGAGTTGTGTCATTGTCTATCTGTCAGTGTTTAGTTATATTTTTCCTTTTAACGGTCGTCTCTGTTCCTCCTCCTCAGACGGTCCAAACATGAACTCTAACAGCCGAGTGAATGACTCTATGCCCAGCATGGCCACGACGGCAGTGGGCGTGTCCATCTTCCTGCTCACCACCACGGCCTGTCTGGTGGTCAAGTCCCGCCTCTTCCCCTGTCAATCACACGGGTAAGATTTAAAAGAAGAAGAACTCAGTGTAAGGTAGAGCTGGGCGATATGGGAAGAATCGTATATCACGATATTTTTTCACCAAATACCGCAATATCGATATTTGGCAATATTGTAGGGATGACTACCGGTGCTTTCACAAAATATTTACACAGTGAGATTTTTGATAAATAATCATCAGTAATGTGGATATAATGAAGTGGATAAAGGCAGATAATAGAACAGTCTGTTAAGTTCAGAAAATTACATTTTTACTATAATGCAGCCTTTAAAAGCAGGAAAAGACACTTATTCCATATCAAGATATTATGATATTCAAAATCTAAGACGGTATCTATAAAATATCACAATATCGATTTATTGCCCAGCCCTAGTGTATGGACGCTTCACCTGTACGATGCACCTCTGTATTCCACCTGAAGAAACTCTCTCTTTCTCTTTCTCTCGCAGCAGCCGTCGCTCCTCAGACCAGCTGGACCTGATGGTGGACGGACTTCCTGTCTCTCTCCCATCCTACGAGGAAGCGGTTTATGGCAGCTGGGGTCAACGTATACCTGCCTGCTCAGCACAGGGACCCACCCAGCTACTTTTGGCTCATGAGGCGTCCGGCTGTCACCAGTCGTCTGCCAACAACCAATCGGATGGCGGTCCTCGCCCCCTCCTGTCCGGCCAAAGCCCAGACAACCCCCCGCCCCCTTACGAGGAGGTTCAATCACGTCCTAGAGACAGAATGAGTGACGAAGATGTCCGGCAGCTACATGTCGCACTTTTAGATGACAAAGACACCTGAGTGACAGACTGTGCTGCTTGTTTATCTTCATTTTCAGCACATGAGATGCTGTTGTTTGGCAACGAGAACTCGATTGAATTGACAGCTGATCTATGCGGCGTCGACTCCGCAGACAATGACGGCTGAACCACTGACAGCAGACTCCTGTGCTGCCTGCACTTTTCCTGGTTGTCTGCAGCTCACCAGCATCAGGACACGGTCCTACCACACGCTATTTTAGATGACGCTGATAAGCTCTGATTGTCCAGTTGTCAGGTCACAAAAGACCTGAAGAAGAGAACATTTATTAATGAAATGTTGATTGTATTCAGTAATGTATGAATGCATGTGACAGGGAAAGAAGAAGAAGAAGAAAAGGGAGTTTATGTGCACGTGTGTCCTTGCTGTAAGGAAAAAAGCTTTGTATCCAGAATGTCTCATTTCAGGAAAAAACTGCCTTGTTTTTTCTTAAAAAAAAAAAAATTCAACAAGGGAATGTATCAAATTAATTAACCAAAGTGGGTTTGAAGGTTTTATAATCCTTCAGTTAAAAGAAAATCTTACAAAAAAAGGAAGCTATGAGATTTGTGTGTGTGTGTGTGTGTGTGTGTGTGTGTGTGTGTGTGTGTGTGTGTGTGTGTGTGTGTGTGTGTGTGTGTGTGTGTGTGTGTGTGTGTGTGTGTGTGTTTTCAGTGCTGTTCTGGAGACGTTGTCTATCCTTCCCGTCAGTGACGGGGCTGATCGAGACTCCTTCGGCGGAGTCGGTGGCGTGCTGTTATAGAAACCTGTGTTTCCACAGCAACCAACTCTATTCCATTTCTATCTGAGACTTTTTTTATATTTTTTTTGTCATGCACATTTTGTTGATTTGACGCCAGCATGGTGCACGGGCGCTCGGATGATAGATGGTGAAATTTTGTGAATTTCAGCAACAGCATGTTGTAACGTTGATTCATTAAAGGTTCATTTAGTGTACAGCAGATATTTAGAGACTTGAAAATGCTCCAAAAGCAAACGGTCTTTGAAAGTGTTTCACTCTGATGAGTGAAGTAAAGAATAGTTTGATTAATTTGAATCTGCAGTAAAAAAAAAGAGAAGGATTTCTTCCTGTTTACTGACAGAAATGAATTTGCTCTGGTGGCTGCAGTGCAGACACAGGTGCTTTTTTAAATCAAAATAATCATCCAAATTACAGTTTTCATCCACAATCTGCACTGCAGAACAACACATTTGGGACCAACCACCCCCCAAATATCCTGAAACTCAAATCATACATGGATTTGGGAAACTTTGACTCTCACTGGTTCCCCTTTCAATCACAGTTTGATCCTCTGCAGAGCGACTGACACCTTCACAGACCTTGAATGTATTTAATGTTTCATTTTGTGGCAAAACAAATCTAACTATTATATGGATTGTAATATTTACAGATTGATAATTTGTATATTGTATTATTGCACAGAATTATATAATAAATAAATAAATGTTAAGTCTTAGTTTGACCTCCTGGCCTCGTTTGTTGATTTGCATCAGCTGGTTTCTGTAAGGCTCGGAGCAGAACGGAGGAAATGCTCAGCAGAGCAGGACAAAGATATTTTTCTAAACTTTCTGATGTTGTTTTTCATGTGTTGCACTTTGTTATTTTGGAGATGTAGTTGAACTTAATCTGCATGCCTTAACCTACTTAAAGAATATGTTAATCATCTAAAAAACCTTCAGATTTTCAAGCAGATCATCAATTCTGAGCTGAAAAACAGCAAAAAATCAAAGCAAAGCATCATTGTTTTTACAGATTCTGTCACTAAACCAGTTTTTTTCTGAGCTGATCGACCTTTCTCCTCCACCAGCTGCAGGTCAATCCACACACACACACACACACACACACACATACACACACAACAACAACAGCAGCACAGAGCAGTAAAGTTAATGATTGATTGTCATTGTGTTGATAGGAAGAGAAAGTGATTGAGAAACACTCGACTGACTCAACAACAACAGCGGAGGTGTGTGGATCACGTCTTCACCGTCTGCTCAGTTCACTTTTTTTCTCTGGTTTAAAGTTTAAAGGTTAAAATGAACTTTAATAAGTGTGTTATAGTTTAAAGGTGTTTTGGTGCTTGGTTTGCTGCTAGGTTTTCTTCCTATGTTTATGTCGGTTACACCATAACATGTTTAGGAACATTTTGAACACCATGAACTGACTTAGAGACGCTTTGGGATACTTTAATGTACTTCATGGGGCTGCTTTTATGTACATTTTCCACCAGAATGAGCTAAAGCTGAGTTTGTTGTGAAATGTATTTAATATATAATTTAATATATAATGTTCAATATGAGTTTGTATGGTCTCCTCGTGCCTGCGTGGATCCTCTCCGGGAACTCCGGCTTCCTCCCACACACCAAAATTTAATTTAAAATTTAAGAGAGGATTCTGAGACAGATTCTGAATTTCATGTTTGTCCAAAAGCTTTTACAATAATAACTTCATAAATGAGTAGCAGTTTCATTAGAGAAGATAATAAATAAGTAAATAGAGTTTATTTTTTAAATAATAATAACATGGTTACATAAGTGATTTCTGAGTGTTGAGACTGCAGTGAGTCACTTTTGTGGTTCTTCATATGACTTAAAGGAGATTTTGAGTTTCTGGCAGCAAACTGGGTGAAGAGTTAGAAACTTCGGGTTTGTGGATATAAAATGTAGTCGTCAAAATATAAAAATGAACAAACTACTGAAAGGAAAAGTTTTGTGTTTTTAATTTATTGATTCTTGAAGCAGGGGGATGCAATAGGGGCTTTCTTTGTCCTCTCCACATGTCAGCCTGGCATTGCAGAAGTTTCATGTACGGTGCACCCCCCCTAAAAGTGTGAAAATGAAGATGTTAAAAATGCATAATGAAACCATTGTGAAGTAATTTAATTTAATTTTCATTTCTGCAAAGAAAAGCTTGTTTTGAGTGTTTGGATCCTGAAATACCCAAGATTCAGTACGAATGTCCACCATATTTTACTTTCTTAAATCAAATGACTTAACCCTTACATACGGTTTGGGTCAAATTTGACCTGTTTTGACATTTGACGGCTGTAAAAACACCCCAAAGGTCTTTTACTCTGAAATGTGATGACTTTTCCTAAAGTGGCCCAAAATGCTCAAAAATGAAAATATTTTAAAATGTTATACTTTTGTATAGGTGCTACACATTTTTGTCCATTGAGGCGGTTCTATTGACATGTCTTTTTGTTAAATGAATAGTTAATAGTTTTAATAAGATAGTAGTTATGAGGATTTCTTTTTATGATGTAGCAGTGAAGACTGATGGCTCTAATGGTTATACAATAAACCCCACAGTTCCATAAAGTTTCAGTTTCAATAAAATACATTTAAATCATTATTGCTATGTTATATTTTCATGTCTTAGGTAAATTAGGACATTGGGTGATAGTAGGTGTTTTTTCTCCAGAAATGAGTGGAGTAAATCCTAAAAAATACACTCTCTCTGCTCTCTGAAACGTTAATCAAGGTTTAATCACCCATTTATTGATCAGTCAGATTGACTATTGATGCTTTGTAAACAGATCTGTGGTTCAAAATTTGGTATAGACACTTCTTATGAAGGGATAGGTCAAAATTGACGCAGAACATAGAATATGAACAGTATGTAAGGGTTAATTTTGATGCTGGAGGAGTGATCTTCTGTATTTTGAGATCCTCAGTTTCTTGCATTCATGACACGTTGATTAACAGGTTAAATTACCACACTGGTGGATTATTTTCAATGTGCTTCTCCCTTTGTTGATTAGTGATAGTTACTTAGTTTTTTCTCTGGAATAGTTTTCCAGGAAAGTGTGTCCTCCTGTGTTTTTTAGTTGTCTTGTATTTAGTCCAAACATCTCACAGTGCCTCCATAAACACACAGTGCATCACTTCCTGAGGGAGAGGGGATTTTTCCAAGGAAACTCTAATTCAGACACTCATTTACAAGGAATGTTTTGAATCTTTCCTGTAAGAATGACTCCACAAGGGCGTATCACTGGATAAAACTGGTGTTTAACTGCAGCTTGACATGATTAAAAGCTTGAAAATTAGACCTTCTTTTTTGCTTTACTGAAAATCCTGGGTGTGTCTGAGAGTTTGTCCGGTTTGACCAAAAGGAGAAGTTGGTTGGATGAGTCTGTTGTGGGGAAGTGAAAAAGAGAAGAGTCAGCGCTGTTTACTGTAAGCATCTGACTGTGGTTTACAGTCAGATGAATGGGCGGATAAGAAGGCGAATCATTGATAAAGACAGTACAGTAGATGTTTGTAAGATAGTAAAATGATGCATTTAAAGCACTTTTATTTGTAAAAGCATAATTTAAATGTTTTTATCGTCACATTACTGCAGGACACTAAAGCTTTCTTTCTTACCCTTAAAATGTAGCACTTTTTTCTCTCTCTCTTTTTCAGTTTTGGTTGAGTAATTGATGGACTCTGCACTCTTCTGCTCATTGCATGAGTCATTTATCAACCAGCATTAGCTAATCAGGGGAAGAAATTCACCTCCACTTTGTTTTTCGAGGAAGTCACGTCACAGGCAGGAAGTCATGTCCAAACACTGGGTGCCAAAAGAAGAGAGGGGAAAGACTGAAATTTTGTCCCTTTAAAACATTTTGTTTTCACTATTTCAAAATAGCCTTATTGCAAGGGAGGTAGTGGTTTAGATTAGTCACAAAAAGCACATAGAGGTTTTTTCCCCTCCAAGTGACCAGCGTGTGACACCAGGATGAGATGGTGCAAGAGGGGTAAATCTATACTTACTTATGGATGAACATCTTTACCCCAAATTGTGTGATTTTAAAGGTGATGAAATCCTGCTTACTCTCTGTCTGCCCATATCTGATTAAGCAAGTTGATTAAAAGTGTGCACTTTTTTATTTAGCTGAACACACCTGACTCAGTCAATCAGCTGTCAGTAGAACATAAGGAAGGGTGGGAGCTACTGTTTTATTCACTTATTATTAAATTATATATTTTGTGGAGATTAAAGCACTCATGTAGTGGTGGTGGAAGTCTTCAGATACTTTGGATAAGTACACGTAATTTAGTTTAGCTTATTTCAGTCATTTTAAATGTATGCAACTCAAATATACATGTAAGTAAATAATCATATGCCCTTGTTTTCTTTGTCTCCGTTAGAAACTGTAACAACCCCCCCCCCCAAAAAAAAGCCAATTATTTCTGAATTACTTATTAATATTTTGAGTAGATTTGAGTAACGTAATCTACAATGTTGTAAAGTAACAACATCACTAGGTAAAAACATCCATTACAAGTCCACAAGCGAAAATGATACTTACTGTAGGTAAAAGTAGGCTGTAAAATGTGCTCAAAGTATCAACAGTAAAATGATTGTAGTAATGCAGAAAAACAGCCACTATGAGTTTTATAATTAATTAGAATATTATTGATGCATTCATGTATATGTAGCATCTTAATGTTGTATTTGAATACAGTATTTACAAAGCTTAGTTACTTTCCACCACTGCAGTTTAACACAGGTTGAAAAGGTCAAACTGCAACAGTAATTTCTTTTTCCATGTGTGCTTCCATGAAAAAAAAAACACAGGTATGCTGTATTTGTAGTCATCATAAACATGTCAAACATTTATCCTTCTGCTCTAAATGTTATATTCATATTAAAAAGCTGAAATCCATCTGTATGATTAACTCAGAAGTAAAAGTTCTGATATGTTGCATCAAATGGATGTAAAGCCAACAACAGATAGATTTATTGAGGATATCACCATTGCTAATATTGGTGTACTGTATTGTATTGTATTGGTATTATCATTAATATTGGTAATATCCTAAATAAATCTACCTGCATTAGGAGCTGCAGCGTGCGGACTTGGTCCAGCACATGCTTTCTTTCTTTTTCTGGATGTGCGCATCCACCACAAACTTTTTTGCAAAGCCAACAACAAAATGAGTTATTTCCAATGCATCAGATGCATCACTTTTTTATATATCACTGTGGAGATGTTTATATTTTATTTGTGGACTGTAAGTAGATTAAACACGGCAGCAGTTTACGGTCAACTTAACCTGCTTTATGTGATTCAACAGTAGTGTTCCTGTTGGAATATTGCTTTCATGGGTAGTGACCCCTGCTGTCATGTGTGTTCACCGGTCGGCTGTTTACCTGTTTTTTTAGGGGTGCTTGTTCGGGTAGCTGGTGACATCTGAGGGCCCACAGTGAGGTCTAGTTATTAACACCGTGCTGCAGCTCAGGCAGCTTGCTCACTCTCCTCTGAATGCTGTTTAGTTATGTCTTAGTTATTTCTCTAAATGTAACTGTAATCTATTACAGAAAAAAATGTGTCATTAAATTACAGTTACTTATGAAAATGTTGATGATTACAAAGGGGGTTACATCTGAAATCAGACCTTAGACCTTATTTTGCTCAGGAGAGTTTTTACTGAATACATATATTGCTGTTTTTAATTCTTTGAAATCAATATTTTTTATATTTAGTAAATAAATCATGATGTGGGCTTATTTAGAACACACGCCAAGACTTTTTCCATAAAATATCATATTTATTATTCCAAAATCTACATGAACTAATGACTACATTTTCAAATGAGAGATACATCTTACTTTATAAGAAATGATCTCCCTTATAAATCATGTCAGTATCCATGAAAAACACCGGAACTTAGATTTTGGTGCTTAATGGGTACACTTACCCTAACCCTATCATCTTTTGTTAAACATTCTCCCCTTTCTTGTGGACAGGTTGTAACAAATAGGGGCTTATCCTACGTGCACACTGACACTGAGCAGGCTTTTTTTGACAGTGACGAGATGATCGGACCTGCACTACCATGGATGGATGTTCCTGTTTGTGGGAAGGTAAACATTTACAGACATTTCCTCCTCTTCCTCCTCCTCCTCTCTGCACACAGATCACAAGGCAGCTTCTGCTTGTGCTTCAACAGCTTTATTAACTCAAGAGTGCATACAGAATAAATTGTAAAAATAAAAAGGAAAACATTACAGTATTTAATTTTCTCCCAGGTTTTCAATCACCGGGGGCATTTAGAGTAAAGCCTGTGTGTGGTTTTTGTTTATTTTTACAGAAAAAAACTGTAAAATATATTTTTTTAACTGGATAATAAAAAGGCACAGAGAACTTTGGAAGAGTTAACATGTCTGAAATGAACAAAAAAAAAGGCCATTTCACACACATTTTAGAAGTTGGCATCTGACATGTTAATATGAGACAAGAAAATCTTTCTTCTATCATCTAAACAAATAAAAAAAAACAAGCTGCTACATCTCAGCCGGTGTAGCATCCAAAGTCCAAAAAGAAAAAAAAGAAAAATCAAACTTATACATGACGAAAAACATGAATACTAGTGTTTTTTATTACATTTCTAACAAATATAAAGAGAAACTGACTCAACTTTTTGCCTCATTAATGACAACTGCATCAATAGTGCGAGTTCATCAGTGACATATTTAAACGTAATAATATAAAGATGTATCAAACTGCTTGTATCAACAGGTTACATGGTTTGGTTACGTCCACTTTTTAATGACAGACTGAAAAGATTTCCAACATAGGAAAAACACAGATGTTTATATTTATAGTAATGTATTGAAAAGTCAATTTTACTAGCTTATAGGGAGTGTTTGATAAAAAAATAAACCGCACCCACCTGGCACCTCAAGAAGATTAAAACAAACGGTAAGAGTAAAATCGCAGGAGATTGTTGTCGTAACAGTTGAAAATTCACTTTTTCTAGTAAATGCACCGTTTAAAAAATAAAATGTTTAGTACAACTGTATAAAAAGATGCCACTGAAACAATCGATGCCACTGATGTTCGCATGTTTTGTTTTGTTTTGAACTCGGAAAAAAAACAGACAGAAGAAGAAACTGGAGAAATGCAGAGCAGTTATGTGGGAGTTCCTGCACAGGTTTAAATGATGATGGTGATAATGAAAGAAGGGATTAAACGTGAGTCAGAAAACTTGAAAAGCTGCAAAGAGAAAGACTTTTCATGCTTGTCTTATTGTTTAACCCATTTACATCTTCTTTAAAAAAAAAAAATCTTTCATACCTTTTATTTTGAAAAATGTAGCACCACCTGCTGTTTTCCATGACACATACAGGCCACAATGAAGATTTCTCACAATAAAAAAGGTGCAGTATGTAGAATTTAGGGGCAAATAGTGAAATCAGCTTTACAGAAATGGAACATAATATTCATAAGTGTCGTTTTCTTTACCTTAGAATGAAACCTTAATGCATCAGCCATGTTTCTACATTAGTAGAGGGTCTTTCATGTTTTTTGTGCGAGTTTCGCAGCCACTGAAGGTCCTCCTACTCGTTTGGAAGGAGAGGAGAGGGGTAATTAGTTGGTTGATTTTGCATCCTCACCACCAGATGCCACTAAATCCTACAGACTGGTCCTTTTAAAATCGGTGATAAAGTGTAAATGCAGAGGAAAATCGAGCGGCTGAGCAGTGTCGGTTTAAAGTAAGTGGACTGCAGCACTTTCAGTCGGACTCCTACATCAGCTTTTGTTTCACAGTGAGAGACTGATAAGGGGAAAAAACCCCCAAAGAAACCGGCTGTTGTGGTTCAGCTACAAGCAACACCATGGTTACACAGCGTTATGTGAGTCTAAATTTGTTTTTCTGTGTGTGCGTGGTGTGTTTTTTTGAATTTGTGTGCTCAGGTTGCTATGGTTGCAGACAGATCCGGCGTTTGAGTTTCTCGTCTTAATAAAAAACAGAGAAGTTGAGCCAACTCTTGACCGACCAGTGCTTCATCAAGTCATAGGTGAGAGAGGCGGCGACAGGTCAGGTGGGTGTGCTACGAATATTTCCCTCATCAGAGCTGCAGAGAGACAGAAAGAGAGAAAGATACTGTCAGGTTGGACAAAGTTGCTTTAAAGGGACACAACATGCACATTTCCAGGTCTATATTTTTATTCTGGGGCTCTACTGGAATATCTTTGTATGATTTAACAGTTCAAACAACATCTTATTTACTGTAAACTGGTTCTTTATGCCCTTCAGTTCAGCCTCTGTCTGAAACAGCTTAGTTTGAGCTTAAGGCCCCCTTCCTGATGAGCCCAGTCTGTTCTGATTAATACAGATTTCACTTCGTTTTCCTGTTATTTACTTAAAATGTCAACTTCTTAAATATATCTGTACATGTTCGAGCCTTGACTAGAGATGCACTGTGTGTGTTGAAGTCCTACGGCTCTGCCTGCTTCAACTGATTATTGAGATGCAATTACAGTCCAGGCAGAATCAATATGAGCAGAACACTTATTAATACCGATCAGATCCCTATAATCAGATGTTATTATCCAGATATGTCACATATTAATATCAGGAATGGGATTTTAGATAAATATGTACTGTATGTAAACTGTAGATAGAAGAATATCTAAATAAGTAAAAGAAAAGAAGTAGAATTAGATGCCAAAATGACTAATGTAAAAGCATATGTAAGTGTGTAAAATTAAAATGTAAAATAACTTTAAAATGTGGATCTGAAAAACAGCATCATACCATTACCACTGTTTCATATGTAATGAAAAACAGGTGATATAAGTAATGTGCACAAATTAACACTTCAGCCTCTGCTGTTGATTGTTGTGAATGTTTCATGATAAGTTGAATTTGAGAGAATCAAACTATTATGTAATCAGAGTTTGTAAGAGGATCATGTCAACTGAATCCTGTTAATGCAGGAGATGTAAATCTCCAACATGGCCACCAGATGGCGCCATGTCACCTGAACACTCCTGATATTTTTGATTTGCACATCTGGGAGCTAAACAGGTTTTTACTGTCAGACAGCAGAGAGGTGACAGGAAATGAGCAGTGTGAGGGAGATGGGGAGTCACATGCAGTGACAGTCTGACTGAAATCTGAGGATAGAACAGTTAACTGGGGACAGCTTCTGCAACAAAGGACAAAACCTGTGTCCCCAATGGGAAAAAGTTGTTTTTTGGGTCAGTGGTTGGGTTAAGTCTCTGGTAAATGAATGTGAGTCTATGTAATGTCCCTAAAAATGTGTCCTACCTGCGGTCTCACAGATTCCTTGTCCGCCTCCTAAAATAGGGTCTCTGTCTGTGAGCAGCTTACTCCATTCTTCCGGGCCCGGGTCCAGGAGTAGATCTGATTGGTCGGTTTCCTCCAGAGATCCCTGAGCAAGAAGTAAAAAAAAAAAAAAAAAGTCAAAGAAGCGACAGAAACTCAAACACAGAGGTTAAAAACACTTTTAGTCGTTAACTGACCCTGAAAATGTGGTTTCATTAATAGTAATATCATTCTGTGAGCTTTTTACACTGGTTTTTAAAGGCAATATATTAAAATGAATGAAGCTAACAATAATGATTACCATACAGTGCATAAATACTTTCTAAACTTAGTTATTTGAGAAAAAAAACATGTAAATGTGTTTGAAATATTGAATAACAGTGATCAGGGCTTTAATGTGCAGCTGCTTACACTCATCATTCCTCTAATAACCACTCATTTTTTGCTGCTTCCTGACTTATAACGCTGACAGATGGTTTGGATGAAAGCGCCGTCAGCATTTACCACATCAACATTTTTAGGATTTCACTGCAGACGGAGCTCGAAAACAACTAAAACTGATCTGAATCAAAGCAAACTAACACAAGGAGTCTTGTTTCACATGACATCTGTTTTCTTCCTCTCCGCTCTGCAGAAAGTTCAAGGGTTGAAATGTTGTCTTCTATCATGATTAATTATCTTCCTGAAGCAGCAGCAGCACATCATTTCTCTGACAGTCTCGTTTCTGGCCAAATTCAAGAAGCTGATAACTAACACGGGAAAGTTCTGGAGGCAGGAAATGATCCGCCTTTGAATTGTTTCATGCTCTAGTAGCTGCTTTAAGAAGGGGACGAGAAACATTTGCTCCTCCTCTTCCTCCACTCACCAGTAATTTGTGGGTGAGAAGTAGATTCTCTTCTAGTGAGGAAGGCTCCTGTTTCGGTCTCTTGTCCTGAATCATCAGCTGGGATGGCATTTCCTCATCTGGGTTATGGGTCCTAAAAGAGACAGAGACACAGAGAGAGAGAGAGAGAGAGACAGAGAGAGAGAGACAGAGAGAGAGAGAGAGAGAGAGAGAGAGAGAGAGAGAGAGAGAGAGAGAGAGAGAGAGAGAGAGAGAGAGAGAGAGAGAGAGAGAGAGAGAGAGAGAGAGAGAGAGAGAGAGAGAGAGAGAGAGAGAGAGAGATTGTAAACCTTGTGAGACATCATTCACTACCAATTAGTAAAAATCTATAAATAAAGTTATTACCAGTGTTGGGGAGTAACTAGTTACATGTAACAGCTTTACGTAATTTAATGACAAAATAAATGTAACTGTAATCCATTACAGTTACTGAGAAAAAATGTGTAATTAAATTACAGTTACTTATGAAAATGTTGATGATTAACATTTTGCTCAGGAAGGTTGTTTTTTTTTCCAATTTTTTAATATTTAACATGTTACTGAATACATATATTGCTGTTTTTGATTATTTGATATCAATATTGTTTTTAATATTTAGTAAATAAATCATGATGTGGGCATATTAAGAGCACACATGGTCTTAAATAGTGTCACAGTACCAATTAAGCCCATGCCAGACTTTTGACTTTTTTTTATCAAATATCTTTATTTTTTTATTCCAAAATCTACATGAACTAATTAATACATGGTTCTGTAGTTCAGTCCAGTACTTCACCTTGGTGAAGTAAAGCAAGTCTCCTCTAAATGATTTCATGTCAGACATATAACATGACTAATTATCAAAAGGCTTCAGCATAAGTGTAAGAAACACAGCAGATGTTACACATTGCTGCAGGAGGATGATACCTCATCTTTTTATGTATGATACATTTTTACACGCTTGCATATTTATGACATTTTCACATTCATCCCTTCTCATCTAATTACCATGTTTACTGTCAAACATCTGCTCCATCTCTCTGTTAAGCACACATATTTCTTACACTTTTGCCCTCTTATTTGATCATTTTAGGGTTATGAAGACTTCCTAACATTTCTATTTGCACTAGTTGAAGGTCTTTGAAGGATAGATGTGCAGAGGGAACTACTGTATCGTACCGTTTCCTGCTCGCTGTGACCGCAGGCGTCATAACCAAGGGCTCAGACGAAGAGGAGGGAGGGTTGATAGTTTCCTCTGGGAGGTTGCTGAGGAAGGTCAGCTGGAAGTCATCGTCCATAGAGATGTAAGGAGCCAACATGTCCAGGTCCATCCCCTCCATGTCCTGAGAAAAAGACAAGACAGGATATTAAAAGTCAGAGAGAAATACTGATGGACACCCACGTCCATACATGAAAAGTTGTGCACAAAAAACCTGTAAAATGGAACCACAGACACTGCATTTTCACAGTTTTAGTGGAATTTTGTTTTAAATGACAGAAAATAATCCTTATATAATTTGGAAATTTGTGAGTTTCCACTTTTAATGCTCAAACATGAGAATCTTTGTTACTTTTTACAGCTACAGTATCAAATCTCAACCAGGACAATATCTGATGGATTCTTAAAAGGTTAAAAGGTCAGCATCTTTATCACAATCTTGCATTCTTCTGCCCTTTTGAAGAGCACATCACAAACTGAATTTGGATTATCTACAAGAAACATATCTGATTACACTAATTTTATTCCAAATTGAAAATAAAAGCTGTTTTTCCCCCCGCTTCTCCAAGACTACATTGTTCAGTTTATAATAAAAATGATTCCACTAATAGAAAGTGAGTAGAAAATAAATGTAGAAAATGCAAATAAGCAGCTAATCTTGAGTGGTTTAAAGTTATTATAGTTCTATATTGTTTTTCATGGAAGAAGAAATATTTTTACAATCTAATTTTCCATCTTGAGATTGTCGTGTGCATATTTTTGACATTTTGCTAGCCCTTCAAATTTGATGACGTCGTAAAGAAGAGAGGAAAAGGCAGAAATGTGGTCTTCTAATCTAAAAGAGTTTATATATCTGCGTGTTCTGCTTTTACCTCCAGCATCTGCCCCTTTTCGGTCCGACCATCTTCTGGCCAAACTGATAATAAATGCAAGATCGTGCTGGTGTCCATCACCTTCTCCTCAATGCAGCTCTGAGGGAGGTCGACAATTATTACATCTGTGAGAGAAAAAACAAACACCCAGATGAAAAAAAGAAGATTTTAAATAGTTAAAGGTTGGATTTACCGGCTCAGAATCAGATGTAGAGATTGGTGATAATGATGATGATGATGATGATGATGAAGGTGGAGTGAGGGGGTTGAAGATGGGTGAGAGGAGCTGTCGGAGCTGCGGCGTGCACAGGTCCTGCGGGTGGTCCAGCACGGAGCTGAGACTGAGCGGGTGGGCAAACGACAGCTCGACAAAGTCTGACAGAGACAGAAGACATGACGACGATTCAGATGAAACATCCAAATGATCATGTGTTTGTCATTTTCTGTCTGATGTTCCCAACGAGTCGGATAGAGATCACTGAAGTTAAACTGAAAGATTCTCGATTACTGACAAATGTTGCACTCTTTGATATTAAAGTCATCAAACAAGCCTCCAGATAAACTTTAATGTCCTGAGGGGAAATCTTGGTCTTGGTCAAAAGTGCTACATAGAGCAGCAGTCAAGCAATACAAGACAATACAATACATTGTCAAAATAATACATAACTGACAAGACAATGAAAGTGGTAAAGTAGTGCAAAAAGTATATATATGAAAAATGTTAAAGTATAAAAAAAAGTATGATTTAATGTATTATTTGGCCCCCCCCACAGTGACGCTCATGTGAATATGAAAGTCTGACAAACCTCCTGTCAGCGGTACGATGGTGTCTCCGGCATCTGGAGCCAGCTGGAGAAGCTCCCCTGGCTTCACGCTCAGTTTGAAGAAAAGCTCTGCAGAGCTGCCGGGCTTCGAACCCGCGTCTTCGGTCTGACGCTCACTGTCAGCAGTCTCACAAACTTCCTCCGCTGCGGGTGAAGGTGACTGAGGTTCGGCTTTAGACAGCTGCCTGCAACGAATCTGCTCAACAGAGAAAACGACGTCCGGCTGCTCCACGGCACTGCAAAAGGAGACGACGACAGAGAAGGTGAAGAGAGAGAACAGAAAAGTCTTTTTAATAATCTTTTAGTCTCAGAGGAGTTTTTAGCTCTGTCCTAACTCTTGTTGGAGCCACTGTTATGTGAGACACAGTACCTGAGTATAAAGTTGAGGCAGACTACAGCCTCGGGTTGCGACGTCTTGCTGCTGTAGAGGACGGTGGCCTGAGTCTCTGCCCAGACGAAGCCGCCGCTGTTCGCCAGGAAACGGTAATGGCTGGTGCTAACCTGACCTTTGGACAGCACTAGAGGCAGAGAAGAGACGGGTAAAGAAGGATGCACAAAAAGTACATACAAGGACTGTGGCATTAATAAAATCCTTATCTGGTTTATTTACAGATTATGGCATATTTCTGCAGCACCAAAACTAAAGACTATCATGTTCCTCTATGGACAAAAAAAAATAAAAATATATATATATAATTCTTGAAACAAAACAATAAAAAATATGTAAAAAAGGCACAAAAAAAAAGCCAATTTTCTTACACAGCTCATGAAAATGAGACATTTTGCAGGTAGAGGGTTCACCTATTAGTGATAAATTGTGTTTTACAAGAAAGTCTAGATGTTTATATCCATTATTAATACTGTATTTCAGGTCTTTTAAAAATAGGATTAATAATCATAATACACTTTATTTACAGAGCACCTTTCATACAAGGTATGTAGCTCAAAGTGCTTTACAGAAAAAAATACAATAAAACAACAGCAAATAAAGTAAAACTAGACAAAAAAAATTGTTAAAATGACATTAATTAAAAGCCAGATTACATAAATATGTTTTCAGCTGGTTATGAAGATGAACTGAATATTTAAGTTAAAAAACAGTTTTGTTCATTATCACTTCATTATAATTACATTTGTGTCTTTTTTCTGACACATACACTCACACACTCACATGTGTGCAGGCTCTTGTTGACGTGATCGGAGTCGAGCGCATGATGAAACTCAAATGCCGAGCGTCCAATCAGATCGTCAGGTTTGTATCCCACCAACTCTGTCACCCTGGAAACAGAAAGAAGAAGAGAAGAAAAAACGACAACAGAGGAATTAAAAAACGACACATGAACAAGCTTTTCTCTCTGTGATTTCATATTCTGGTTCTCTCTCCTCTCTTCTCTCTCTCATCCCATCCCCACAGGAGGTCAAAGGTCAGGGTTCCTCCTACCTGCCCTCGCAGTGTGTGAAGCGCAGGTCCATGCTGTGGCGGGTGAGGAAGGTGCAGGTGTCCAGAGGGAACTCCACGCTGGACGGGTGAGGAACAGGCTCACACAGCAGGGTCATCACTCTGGCAGCAGGGGGCGATGACGAGCCGCCCAACGGCCGCATGTGACCTGTGCAGTGGAGAACCTGCAGAGAGGGAGAAAGATACAGACTATTTAGTACGAATTCCAAAATGATACTTTAATATCTCAATTTTACTAAATCTCTCTGAGTCTCAGGTCCTTTAATATGTGTGCTATAAACTGGTCTCCCAGTCTGTGGTGACTAGTGTTATCTTCTTGGCTGTGGTGAGCTGGGGAGGTGCCATATTGCTGCTACTGTGCAGCAATATGTTGTGGGATGAGCAGCAGATCTGAGTATGTGGGTTGCGCCCATGTAAAATTTAGCAAATCTTCTCTGCCCTCTTCGGTGGAGGCAGTGTGATGGTGTGGGACGGCATCTCCCTCACTGGAAAAACAAGGCTGGTCATCATTGGAGGCAATCTCAATGCAGAGATATCGAGATGAGATTCTGCAACCAGTGACAATCCCTCCACAGTCTGAGACCGAACTCTATACTCCAAGATGACAACGCTCGCCCCCACAGAGCGGGGTTTATCAGAGAATACCTCCAGAATTTGGGAGAGGAGATGATGAAATGGCCTGCCAGCAGTCCTGACCTCAACCCCATTGAACACTTGTGGGATCAGCTTGGGCGTGCTGTTTGTGCCAGAGTGACCAACACAACCACGTTGGCTGAACTGCGACAAATGCTGGTTGAAGAATGGGATGCCATCCCACAGCAGTGTGTGACCAGTCAGGTGACCAGCATGAGGAGGAGGTGCCAGGCTGTTGTGGCTGTGTATAGTTCTTCCACACATTACTCAGACTCCTGTTTGTTAAATGAATAAATTGTTAAATCACCAATATGTCTTGTTTCTTCAGACTTCAGTCATCCAATCCACCAAACAAGAGTCAATAGCAGAATAAGCATTTTTCATGGGCGCAACCCACATACTCAGCTCTGCTGCTCATCCCACAAATGCATGTTCCTTACACATGGGGCACCATTTAAAAGGGAAATAAACAGACTTTCCAACGGTAAAAGATTATTTTATCATGTTAATTAAGTCCCTTTAAACTGTCACAAATATTGCACATGTATAACAGATAGAACTATGACTGTATGTAATGTATGTATATTTTTAGTAACAGCAATATGGCACATGTATACATACACACAAATCTATTTTATTGCATTTTATCCCTTTTATTTTATTTCCTACTAACTTTTGAATGTTAAATTTCCTAACTTTTGTGTTGCTGTGTCAAACTCATCTTAGAGCCAAGCAAGTGTTGTTTATGTCATGAATAGTCAGGTCACAAGTCTGTAGTCAAGCTGCAAATTCAAATAACATGTTAAATCTCTCTAGTCTTGAATGCCAGCCATTAAAATGACAAAACATTTTAAGATTTTGTTGTACAAATCTATTAATTAAGTCCCTTTAATGCACTTAAATATGCAGACGGTGTTGCTGCAAACAGTATTTATGTCCCTGTCTTGTGTTATTTATGCTTCAGAATATTATCAGGCTGAAACTTGAGACTTTAAACTTTTTTGCTATTAAGCCTAAAGCCAAATTTTTATTTATAGTCTCACAGTCTCACGGTCATGTCTTAATTTCCGACACTTAAAATCAAACCTCAAAGTTCAGAGCTCCCATCTACAGCTCCGCCAACAAACAATGACAGGACATCTGTTATAGTGTCTAAACAACTATAAGTGAAACAGGAACACAGTGCTTGAGTATGAGGAGAACAAGGTATGACATCTGACCCACTCATATCACTTCAAGGCTGGACTTTGGCCCTGTGTACATTAGCAGTCTAAAAGTTTGGATGCACTTCCCCCCATCACTTGAGTTAGAAACGTTTAACCTTTGCTGTGTGTGTGTGTGTGTGTGTGTGTGTTTGTGTGTGTGTGTGTGTGTGTGTGTGTGTGTGCATGCGTGCGTGTGTCCTCGCTTGTTTGTTACTGAGCTATCTGAACAAGACTCTAGCACTGAGATAAGTTAGTGTTTGTGTTTGTGTGTGTGTGTGTGTGTGTGTGTGTGTGTGTGTGTGTGTGTGTGTGTGTGTGTGTGTGTTTTTAAATAAAGAAAACCGAACCTTCCAGTTGGCAGATTTGATGTTGACGGTGCGCCCCCTGCTGGTCAGCGTGCTCTTCATTCGCAGGAAGAAGTTCCTCCCACTCGCCTGCTCTGTCAGCGGTTTCTTACTCAAGCCTGAAAAACAACACAACAAAGTTTAAACTCCCCTCACTCACACAAGTTTCATCAACCTATAAAAAAAGAAAAATAGCTCTACGTTTGAGTTATTATTTATTTAAAAAAGGTCAGAAATATTTTAATAAAAATGACTGAAAGCACAAAAATAAGTTGCAGAAGTCTTTAACCCCTTTGTGCATGGATTTTGATGGCATAGTTGCACTTCAGCCACCACAGTGAAAGGTTTAAAAAACAGCTGCTACTCGTCTCTGCTACTGTGTTATATGACAGCCATAATGATGACAGATAGAGGACAGAAAGAGACATTAAAGAGCATCTAATCATCTTATTACATGAAATCACGATCAAATTATTAAGAAAAGTGTTAAAATAGCTGTTTGAAATCAAGTAGGAAATATGGAATATTATCTCTATCTCTATTTTAAGGATTTTTAAAATGTTATCATGATAATAAATGGTTCGTCTTACCTGGACGTACAGTCAGCAGGTCTCGGAGCTCCTCCTGATCACATGGATGAACAAAGTCGTAGACGCTGTGACCCAGCAGGTCCAGCTGTGGACAATAAAAAACAACTATCAGTAACTTGAGGCTTCGACTGGCATTAAAAAAAGCAGTTGGGTAATTATTTCCACTGCAATACTATCATCTGTACTCTGTATTTTGTGCACATGTTAAATGCTAAAACAATCGCCTTACTTAGAGGCTTATCTGGACTTAGTTTTTGTAACACTGAATGTCACGATTGCAGGATGAAATCATTACAGCCGCTACGACACACAGTGGGAGAGGAAGTCTTGCTCTATATTTCAGCGTCCAGTTATAGTAACCTAGTTGTGTTTCAATGATAAACTTGATCTCAAAACGGAGATAGAAATAGATTTATGGGACATCTTCTCTCTCCCTCTCTCTACATCTCTACATCCTGCTCGAGTTACTGAGAATAGGTCACATACTGTCCCAGAGGCTTACAGTAAAAAAGCAGCAACTCCCACTAAAGAAAGAGGCAATGTAGCGACTACTATGTTACGTGACATAGTGTGTTTGCTTTATGTTTGGTGCTGTGTTTTTTTTGTTTTTTTCTCTTGACAGGTGCCTCCTTTTCCCTTAGCTGATCTCCACAGCTGTGCCCCATTGCAATCAGCCTCAGTATAAAGGCTCCAGCTTCTCCTTTCTCTGTGCCAGTAGGCCATCTGGCAGTGCAATTGATGGTGCCTTGTGTGCGACTCTGTGATTGTGACTAGTAATGGTGTTGTGTCATATTGGCTTCTTTATTTTAAGTGAAGTCTGTCCTAAGTTGTTTCTTGAGCTGGAATTTTTGGTTTATTGTTCTGATTTGTTAAATAAATCCTTGGTTTTGCCTTCATACTTCAATTGTCCTCTTGTTTCTGTTATTGCTAATACCAGCTGTTATTTCCCTTCTCCCCTAAAAGTTTTGTTGGGTCGTAACATACTATCAAAAAAATTAAAAAATGTGATAATATGGTGACGATATCAGAGCCATACTAACCCCCTTAGTCTAAACTTCCGCCGCCACCCAAGTAAACAGGTAAAACCCATGTGTCAATCAATGCAAGAAACGTAATGCATGTAGCCCAAAGAAATACATAAACACAGGAAAATATACATTTTAGATCCTACAGTAGAGAAAAGCCAGTGTAGTAAAATACACTACACCCACAAAGTCTAAGATATACAGTATTATTATAATGCTAGTAGTGAAAGCAGGTGAGAAAATGACCACTGGCTTTTAAAAAGAGAATTTCACAAGACGGTCACACTCAACAGCAGCTGACAGACTCTTGAATGGGAAACTTAAGCAAACAGCTTTAAAATGTGTGAAACAAACTAAATATGTGAACATATTGGACACAATGTGATCTGTGTTTTTACCCGCAAGTGTGAAACTAATGATCATTCTCATCAATTTCTACGTCTGCTGAATTTGTAATTTGTAATTTTTGTTTTATTTAAATGAGGACAGTGCAAAATAAAACATTAACCTTGTATAAAACAAGGAGAGATGCATTGCACTGGGTTTTAGCAAGTTGCTATTTTTTAAACCCATAGTCCCTGGGCAGGTAGATGGACCACAAAATAAATTCAAATCAATAACAGAATTCACAAAGTTGTGCAAAATTGCAATGACAAAACTATCGATACACTAATTTGCCCCCCACCCCCAAACCTCATACTCATACCTGACTGATGCCGATGTGTCTGCTGACATTTTCTGTCAGGTAGATCATGTCTCCCTCCTCCGTCATCACCATGATGAAGCCGGCCAGGACCTGAGGGTAGAAACAGTCCATTGGGTCTTCATGCAGCTCCTCCTCCTCCTCCTCCTCCTCCTTTTCAGACTCCTTCTGATTCTCACCTGTTGATTTAAAAAAAACAAAAAAACAACCAGACAATTATTCCAGCACACTCAGTTAAAACTTGTTTCAGAGTATTGATAGTTTTTATCATTATTATTATTGCGTATTATTAGTTTTTTATATATTTTCCTGTTTTTATCTGTCTTACTCTGTTTAACTTAATTTTATTTCCAAATTAATACTTTTAATCATATTTAAATGTCTTTTTATAAAGAGTTTTTATAAATCTTTTTTTTAATACATTTTCTTACTTTGACAGTTAATGAAGTTATCCTATTTTGCAAGTGATTAGACACACTGCTGCTTAATTTAACCTTGTAATGAGCTCAACTCACATATTAAAAAAACTTTTCACCAACAGTTAAAGTAAAATAAAGTCTTTCTTTTTTCCCTCCAGCAAAGTTTTCAGGTATTAAAGCCGTCAGCGGAGCCGCGCGTCAGAAACCTGATACATTTTTCATATTTGTCAGCTGAGTAATATAAATTCAGCAAATGCACCTTTCATTATTGATGAGTTCATTACTCTGTTCTCACAACTTAGGGAACAAAACATCGCCGAGCCAACTCACATCACCAGAATAACACACTGATAGAATAAAAAAACTCACACTGAATGTACAAAAAGTATGAAAAGTGCTGCTTTTTGAACCCGCCCCCCCTCCCCCTCAGCCCCCCAATCGAGCAGCCTGTGAAGCCTGACTGACTTCACGATTGAAACTCCTTCAGTCATGAAGGGGAGACGTGGATGAAAAAGACATTTCAATTGAGACAACTGAGACATGGGGTAAAATATAACGCTGTATCAGCAAGGTGGAGGCCGAGCAATCACTGCAATACCAAAAGATGTTTTTTAAGGTTGGCAGGTTTAGGCCTTAACACAGGAAATAAGGAGCTAAAGCTAAACCTGAAATATGTGGTTCATGTAAAACTGGACGACTATCTGCAGATGTGCTTCTCACCAGGTTTGAGGAGGTGGTGCATCCGCAGGAAGCTGAGGGCGACTCTCATGATGGCGGCTTTGTCCAGATGGGTGGAGACTCGGCGGGGGAGTGGCAGAGTGTGGGCGAGCTCGTAAAACACCTCTGTTTCCTTAGTTCGCCTACACCTGGCCGCATCACGGGAATGCAGTTTCCTCTGCTCTGAACTGCTACTGGAGGAGGAGGAGGAAGGAAGGAGGAAGGAGGAAGAAGATAGAGGTGGAGGAGGAGAGGGAACAGGAGTGGGATGGAATATTGGGACAGGAGAGAGAAGAAAATTAAAGTATATTAAAAAAAATGAGAGGGAAAGAATCAAAAGGAGGAGGAGGAAGAGGAGGAGGAAAAAGAAAAGGAAGGATTAGGGCAGTAGATGACAGAAACAAGATAAAGAAGTAGAAGGGAAAGGAAGGAAGGAAGGAGGTGAGATGGAGAGAGAGTGAGAGGGATTGGAGGAGGAGAATAGATGTGGAGATGAAAGAAGGAATGTGGAAGAAAAACAAGATGGGACAACAAAAAAAAACACATCAGCAAGAAGTTCAAGATGAACAGATCACACTCCTTACTTCACTTCTTCTCATCCTTTTAAACATTTTTATTCAAAATCAACTCTCAGGTGTCACCATGTGTTTCCTTTTTTCTCTGTTATAGACAAACTGTTTCCATCGTTTTTTTGATAAAACACTCAAACACATTTCTGTAACACAAGTTCAGCAATAAGGTAATAAAACTGAAGAAAACCCTGATAAAAATACTGTAAATAAAGCTATTTGTATGCACTGCATTAGAAACTTTAAACATTACATTTCTGCTGCTGTGACCTCTAAAATATCATCTAATTAAGTCACATCCACTAAATAATGGATTTAATGTAAAATTCAAGTGCTCTGTCAGATTTTCAGAGCTGCAGACTATATCCACAAATTTGAGGATTTGGGAATTTGATGCAATACCAACATCAAGAAAGTGCATTTTCCTGCATTTTCGAATATACAGTAGATAGAAATACACAAGCTTACTCTAAAAAAATCCTCACTAATCCTTTCCATTATGTTTGATGTGATTAAAACTTTGATTGTTTGCCCTTTTAAAGTCTGAAATCTTAAAAAGTCTTCAGTTTTGTCCTGAGACCCTCCAACATCCCCCTAGGGGTTGCCTTGAGTCCACTTAAGGAACCAAAGCAGTGACCCTGCTATAAATCCATCTCTGCTGTTTTTGACGGGGGGGGGGGGGGCTGACAGACATTAAGACTTCCATCTCTTTATACGGGAGTTAAGCTCAAGCCCCCCCACCCCGCAAAGTGGGAACATTTTCTAATAGCAAAAATAGAGAAATGTCCCAAACTGCAGAGAACAGAATGTTATTTATCACAGCGGCTGGGAAAGCGTCCAGATCCTCCTTCGCTCCCTCCCCGTCTTTTCTTCCCTCTCTCTCAGCATCCAGAAACATGTGCTGACAGGACAAAAGCAGGGATTCATTTCTTTCTCACTCACTCACTCACACTCACACAAACGCAGTGTTTTGCAGAGTGGGTGGAAAGCAATCAGATCAAATTAGACTCAGAATAGGGTCCATTTGAAATGACTTTAAACAGGAGTAACTTCTGCTCTTAGAAACTACAAACGGTTCAATGACGGGTTTTTTGTGTTCATGTGGTCTAGTCAAATTTAAAGGGGTTAAAATGTGAAAATAAACATATGAATGACTTGCACACATTATTTTTTTGTGGACCCAGCATAAAATGTCTGCTTTTAATCCATTTTGAGAGAATATATTAGAGGATTATGGCAAAAATGTCTATGTGGTGTAACCATAAAAACCCCCAGTTCAAAAATAACTCCTCAGCTGTGACTTTAAAAAGAGTTTATACTATAATACAAAACAATATTATACACCATATTATACACCATGCAATAATGTCTGCCTCATGTTACAGTTTTACTATATACCATGCTATGACCCAAGGCTGAAGGAAACTCTGCTCTAAGCTTTAAAGAAACACCAGCAATAAGGAATTTTGCAGCTTCAGGGGTCCGTTCCATAAAGCAAGCTCAGAAAAGCTGTGCTTATTGTCAAACACCTGACTTGAATGAGCCTAACAAATGAGATCAGGCTAAAGCGGTTCCATAAAGCCCAATCCATGTTCACGCGATCAGACTAATTCAAGAGGCTCAAGTATTCAGACTAATTGCGTGCACACCGTTCATAAGCAGCCCATGACGTCGAACACAGATCAAACGGATTCACAATGACAAAATCCACCAGAAAAGAGCCACATAGCAGGAGCAGTCTGCAGCAGACACTTCTGATGGAGACATATGAAGAATTTAAACATATGATCACAAAAAGCAATAAATAAAATCCAAGCGAAAGGCAGGCAGGAAGTTGCTGATCGATTGAATGGGTCTGATCTGTCTCTGAAGGTGCGCTCTAATTGCGGTGCCAATCCAATTTCTAAACAGATAAAGTTACACAGATGTGGCTTGACTGTGGAGCTGATACGATTTGATGCAAGTTGATATGATAAGATATAAAGACAGAGACCTTTTATAGAAGAAACAGACCTCAGATTACAGTAGCCATTACTTGATTTACTTGTTCACGAGCAGACAATGCCACTGTGATGATAAAACATAGCGGGGGGGGAAACCTTGTGTTACATTAAAAAAACACACAATACATCACTTGTGAAACCTGTTAAGAGAGCAGCGGCAATTATCAGGGAAGTGAAATAAAAAACACTTATCAGTCGAGCTTACAGTTTGCATTAACAGTTAATGTAATGATGTTAATCTCTGTCGGAACATTTGAGGTGAAACACGCACGTTTTCAATGCAGCTGGATCAGAAGATAAAAAATAAATGACTTAAAACTGGCCTTTACTCCCAGGTCAGAGTGGCAGCAGAAGTTTCCAGCAGGTTTGATTTTTTTCACCGAAGCAATACAACACAGGGGAGCAAATCTATTACGACACATTCGTCCACATTATGGCTTTTTATACAAAATGTTAGCAGTGCAACAAATGCGCACGTGTGTAACTGAGCGTTGCAGCAGTCAGAGCAGTTGAGTCAGAGTCAAGTTGATCTGCCAAAGTCTTTGTGTTTTTCTGGCAAATCACACTTCATAACTCCTGCTTACAATAACAGTGCAAACACACCATCTCAGCTACTAATTACACAGTATTCTGTAGATTTGGTTTGTTTGATGCCAGTGCTGGGAAAGGTTAAATGTTTTCAGATGACAGTTTGCGATTTATTTTTTCCACACTCACATCCAGAAAAAGAGAAATGAGCATGCAGCCACTGAACTGAAAAATACAACTTTTTATTTTTTTTTTCAACATCTGTGGTTTAAGTCATTGCAGTGGTGTTTTTTTTTTTTTGGCTGGATCGCAGAGGACCGGCCCTAAAACACCCAAGTAGGTCCTCGATGGATTGACCGACTTGCGAAATTGCACCTCAGCCGACCCATGGTGTAACAGTTGGCCGAGCGTCGACCCGCCACCACCTTTATCCATTGTTTCAAATTAACTCATACACAGTCCTGCCATGTGTTAGGTTTTGAGCTGGTTTCGTTTTACTGTCTGTTCAACTTTTCCTGGATTTTCTCTGTGATGTTTTAGTTTACATAGAAGACATATTTTTACTTTTTTTGTACTTTTTAATCAACAAGTTCAAATAATTAAAAAAAAAAAAAAATTACAGAACTCCTTTACACCAGGGATGTGTTGTTTTAAAGACAGCAACTGTTAAAGATTCATCATTTATTGCCTTATATGAGTTGGCTATAGAGAGAAAAACTGACATTAATAATAATGTGAACCAAATGAAATATTTCTGTAGCATTAATTATAAATAACTGTCTTCTTTAGTTCCTATTTTGTTTAAGCAAAGTTCTGCTGCTTCTGTACAGCTGATTAGATCTCTATGGCGTGTCCCCTGAAAACGTCCTGGAAAAGGCACTAGAGGACACATCCTGACCCCGCGCTGCACAACAAGCCAACAAGCCAACAGCCATTACATAATATGAAAAAGGATACGAGGCTGCATGACATTGCCTCAGATGCCTGTAATTCTATTCGAGCGTAGCAGGCCACATACGTAGGCTGCCTGTGCATGAGTTCAAACCGAAGTCTTCACAGGATGCAACACTCTGCTGTTTGCAACCTGTTTAATCTGTGTGTGCATCACAAAGCAGTGCTGCACAGACAATCTGCTGCAATATTAACTCTCAGAAGAATGAACTATCTTTTATAATTAGTTAAATGTCTGTGTGTAAATGTCATAAGCAGAGTGGTGGGTGAGTTATGACACTATAATGTTAGTAAGACCAGTCTGATTTCACATCTTAAATGACAATACAGAATCTAAATATGGACATAAGAAACTAAATTGGTCTAAATGAATCCTGAATTGAACACTTTACATTATTTTCATACACAACAAAACATTTACATTTCTCTTGTTTGCACAAATGAAGCCAGAAAATGTGAGATTTTGTGGTTACCACCTTTATTTGGACTGAAAACCAACTTGCTTATGAAGTTTTGGACTAGAGCTGCCACAGTTGCTCGATTAATCGATTAGTTGCACAATGTTCAATTAATCGCCAACGACTTTGACAATCAATTAATCGCCAACGACTTTGACAATCAATTAATCGTTTTGAGTCATTCTTTAGTAATGAATATAGCGAATAATGTGAATATTTTCTAGTTTGTTTAGTCTGTTTTGACAGTATCTTTGGGTTGTGGCCAAAACAAGACATTGGAGGACATCTTGATCATCTTATAGATTAAAATAACTAATAGATTAGATAAACAAGAAAACAATCAACAGATTCAGTTCAGTTAAACAGCAGAGATTGTGGGTCAAAGACTGTCAGGGAATTATCCTTTAGGAAAAAAAAGTATCCTTAATTATGTGACTTGAATGTATGAACAGTATTTTAAATAAACTGGGTCTTTAGTCGCACCTGATTGGGTCTGTATATGTGTCACTAAATTCTTCCTAATTTTCATTTGACTGAACCTTAAAAAGTTGTTTTCTGGTGTGTGTTAACCTTTAGGATCAACAGCTTTACAGGGCTTGTTAGACTGTTTTGGTGAAATATTATAAATACTCTGATAAAAACTCAGTTAACCAGTTATACAGGACCTCCTCTGTGTATTAGAGAACACAGTGTGCTGTTTTAGTAGCAGTCCCTGCATGCAGACCTGTCAACACAACATCTATTGAGTAAATAAAGACAGCATCACACGACAAATAGTTTATGTAACAGGTCATGTGCACATGTCAGCAGCTGCTAACACAATTCCTCTTGTCAAATGTATTTTTATATATCTGAGGTTTGTTGTGCTACATGTCGAAGGAAGTGCAGATGACACACCAGTAGACCACAAACAAAGATACAACAACCATTATACACACACACGCATGTAGAGACACAGTGAGATGTGCAGAAAGACTCAACACGAACAACACGAACCGACGTCATCCAGAAACGCACGTCGACCGTCGGCCGACTGAATGGTGTATCATTGTGTGGCATCTCTGCAGGAATGACAAACACACAAACACAATGCAAGCTGCTTTTGAGGAATTGAGACTTTTGATCGAGTCACACGGAGGACGACTTAACTCAGCAGGAATTAAGGAGGCTCCTTCTGAAATCTCAATGTGTAGCTTTGTCACATTACTCACATGATCTCATAGACTTTATTCTCAGAGCAGCCTGAGAAACTGCCGAACTGACAGGGGAGTCTCTGACATATGATTTAAATTATAAATAATGAGGGTGCCGCTCTGGGAATGTTTGGTTTGGTTGACTTTCGTAAATGTCCCAATCCAGTTAAAAATATGGTATTTTTCTTCTTGTTCCTGCAGCTTAATGTTTTGAGGTTCACCGTGCAGGATGATGTATATTTATTTATTATAAATATAGATAATTATTATTTATATATTTATCTGCTGAAAGTGGAAAGTTTCTCTGAGGACACTGAAGATCAAAGTTTAAGGCGGCGGACCTACGAGCAGGATTAGTGACATCACAACTAGTTCGGAGCCAATTCTGGTCGTCTTTACAGTGAAGGAGGAGCTATCTCGTGCTCAACAGTTCAACTTTAAAAAAAAAATATATAAAGATTTTTAATGAGGGAGAGGGGTAGATGCTTTTTTTATGGATTTTACATACTTTTGAAATGAAACATATTTTCATATTCATAGAGTCTGGGTATTAATGAGGTAGACAAAAGATACCACCTTTAGTAGTTTTCTTGTGTAAAAAACATATCAGGTGTAAAACTGCATGTTTGTCTCCATCACCATCATTGCAACTCATAAAATATGACTACCATTGTTAAAACTAATACTACTACAGTTCATAATACTGTTTTTAAACGCTGGAATAGTCTGGATGACGCAGGCGGGACTTTTGTTGCAGAGCTCAGCCTGTAAAATAGACCCCGGAGGCTGCTGTTGAATCATTGAATACCTATTTAAAATGCTGTTAACCAGTCGTCAAGAATAATAAAACTACAGCAGGAATTTTCTTAGTTTTTTTCATAATCTAGTCCAAGAATGAATTACTAAGGGAGCCACTGAAGGCAGCTCGACTTGTTTTTGCCACTAAAATTCGCTCAAATGTTGAACATTGTTTATCACTAGTCTCAGTTAGTGATGGACGACACAGCGATTGCTGTTGAAGGAAGAGAATAAAACTCGAAAAGGCCATAAAAACATGCAAAAATAAATATGTATTAGTAAGACATTTGTATATTGTATTATGGTATTAACTAGTAATTGAATTATTTGTATAAGTGTAGGAAATCATTATTCTTGAGATTCATATCTATGAGGAAGCTGTTATACAAGTAATCATTGATTTATGGAGAAGGGGTGAGATTTAATAACTGTTCTTCTTCCCACTCCTTTTCGGGTGTGGTTGACAATCTTGCATTGTGTTATGCTTACTGTTATGTGTAAGTCTATTGTTTTCAGTATGACCATTTTGTTTTCTGTTTTTTTCTCTTTCACACATTCAAAATAAAATGTTCAAATCATATCGAAATATCAACTTTACGGCATGATAGGACATGACCTCAGTATTGCCACACTTCACATTAGAGGTGTAGCGCCCACTCTCCAATCCCACCCTCCTACCCCCTTTACATTATATATATCACACAATATATTATCAATATATCAGTTATATAAAATGATCTTCAAATGACAATAATATTGTTTATCGTGATTATTTCTGAGACAATATATCGTCCAACTAAAGTAGTTATCGTGACCTAGGCCCGACCAATACTGGATCTTTGGAGTAGATACCTATATTGGAGAGAGAAAAAAATTCAGGGCGTTGTTGGGGGTCCGGTTTGGTGACCTCAGGATTGGGTCACTGCTTTTTGCAGATGATGTGGTCCTGTTGGCTTCATCGGACTGTGACCTCCAACTCTCACTGGATCGGTTCGCCGCCGAGTGTGAAGCGGCCGGGATGAGAATCAGCACCTCCAAATCCGAGTCCATGGTCCTCAGCCGGAAAAGGGTGGAGTGTACTCTCCAGGTCGTGGATGAGATCGTGCCCTAAGTGGAGGAGTTTAAGTACCTCGGGATCTTGTTCACGAGTGAGGGAAGGATGGAGCGGGAGATCGACAGGCGGATCGGTGCGGCGTCTGCATTAATGCGGACTCTGCACAGATCCGTCGTGGTGAAGAGGTAGCTGAGCCGAAAGGCAAAGCTCTTGATTTACCAGTCGATCTTCGTTCCTACCCTCACCTATGGTCATGAGCTTTGGGTAGTGACCGAAAGAATGAGATCGCGGGTACAAGCGGCCGAAATGAGCTTCCTCTGTAGGGTGGCTGGGCTCTCCCTTAGAGATAGGGTGAGAAGCTTGGTCATCCGGGAGGAGCTCGGAGTAGACCCGCTGCTCCTCCGCGTTGAGAAGAGCCAGATGAGGTGGCTCGGGCATCTAGTTAGGATGCCTCCCGGACGCCTCCCTGGTGATGTGTTCAGGGCACGTCCCACCAGTAGGAGATCCCGGGGAAGACCCAGGACACGCTGGAGAGACTATGTCTCTCGGCTGGCCTGGGAACGCCTCGGGATCCCCCGGGAAGAGCTGGACGAAGTGGCTGGGGAGAGGGAAGTCTGGGTTCCCTGCTTAGGCTGCTGCCCCCGTGACCCAACCCCGGATAAGCGGAAAGAAGATGGATGGATGGATGGCATATTGTTTATATACAGAATATATACTTTTTTTCCTTTTTTTTTAGTGATCCCTCCAATGTGGCTATGAAACACTTGACAAAGATCAAAGATATATAATGGAGGAATTATATTTTACAGCTTAATAATAAACCTATTAAACTAAACTAACTGACCTTTTTTTTAATTCTTTTTTATTCTCTGATTTTATTTTATTTTATTGTTTTCTTTATCTGTCTTTGTAGTCTGTCTCAATGTCATTGACTACTGCTACTAATACTACTACTACTACTACTACTACTGCTACTACTACTACTAATACTACTACTACTGCTACTACTGCTACTACTACTACTAATACTACTACTACTGCTACTACTACTACTACTACTACTACTGTTCATAATACTGTTGCTTAGTACTGTTAATAATAGTACTACTCCTGTTAATACTACTACAACTACAGTTAATTATAGTGCTCCTGTTAATAATAATACTTCTTCCAGTCCTTCAGTCTCTCACAGCAACAACAGCAGTGAGTCTGCTGGGAGGAGCTTGAGGGAACAGACAGTCCCGGTCAGAGAGCAGAGCTGCAGTTTGGAGACCAGTTGGTTTTGCGCAACACCAGTGTGTATTTGTGTTTGTGTGTGTGTGTGTGTGTGTGTGTGTGTGTGGGGGGGGGGGGGGGACATGCTTAACACCAAACAGAACAGTTTATGTGTATGCTGGAGAACAAACTGTGGTTACTGCCAGTGAACTGCTGTTTATTTGCATGAGCCGTCCTGGGAGAGTGTGTGAGGGAATACACCCACACACACAGACACACAGACGCACACGCTAAACAAGGACACCACACTCTTCAGGACACACCCCTAACCTTCTTCTAACATAAACACACACACATACTTTTAGGGACATTACATAGACTTACATTCCTCTCCTGGAGACTAGCCTTAACCACTGACCCAGAAACCTGCTTTTTCCTAAATGAGGGCACAGCTTTTGTCCCCAATAGGACAAGCTATCCCCAATTAACTGGTCTTTAGTCTGAAATCTGTCCCTGACAGCCTGTGACCTATTATGTTCACTTTTGAAGACATTATATAGGCTTAATTTTAGTAGTACCTAATCTTTACCACCACCAACACATACCTAACCATAAACCTTACCCTAACCCTAAACTAATCTTAACTTTAATCCAAGCGTTTACCATAAAATTAATGATTTACATTAATGGGACTTGCTTTTTCACTCCATAAATGGAGACAAGTCCCTACAACATGAGTACACCAACATGAATGTGTACAGTACGTATGTGTGAACTGCAGTAAAAGGATAAACATCAGGTCAGCCATAAATACAAACACTGTCCTCGACTGTCCTCCTCAAAACACGTGGAGAGAGTCAGAGACAAACATTCACATATATTTGGTGTTGTCAGGAGAGTTTAAAGTGAGAGAAACTGAAAGACAGATGAAAACAAGACCAAATGTACAGTACATGAGGAGGGAAGGAAAGTATGAGGAAGTCCTGAGCAAAGACTAACTAGCACCCCCCAAAAAAAGCACAACACACATCTCATATCCCCTGCTGACATGTTCAACTCTAAATAACACACTGAGTTTGAGCTTGTTTGGGTTGGAGCAGAATACATCAGAGCAGAGAGGGCTGAAAGTGGTTTTTATTTTTTGGTGTGTGTGTGTGTGTGTGTGTGTGTGTGTGTGTGTGTGTGTGTGTGTGTGTGTGTGTGTGTGTGTGTGTGTGTGTGTGTGTGTGTGTGTGTGTGTGTGAGATGGCACAAAGTCCACTGCTCCTTTCAAACACACACGTGGGCGCAAACGTACATATCCGCCCCCCATGTCAAAATCAAAAGAGCATTGTTTTTCTCCACTGGTTCTGGCTTTAGGATGGTCGTAATGGATTTTTCAAGCGTGTCGTGACGAATTTTGAAAAGTTAGGCTAAGTCAACACTGTGCTGTGTGAATCACAACATGAACAACATGACCACTCCATGTCTCTGTGGCTGCAGGAGTTAACAGCACAAGCAAAAGCAATGTGAAATGTGAGTCAATGTGAATCCTCGAGGCAAAACAGCACTTATGATTACACTAGTAAGCAATCTGTGGACTTCTGATTAACTATAATGACAATAAAGGACACTACACACAGATTCATGCCACATCTGGATACAAATACACCAGAAATGGTTTAATTGACATATGCTGAGAACCATGAATAAACCAAACACCCCTTTTTTTAAAACAACTTTTACTTATTTATAAAGCTTTAAATAACCTTATTCCTCCCTGCAGAGATTTCCGTCATTTTATGTTGCAGCCAGATCTTACAAGTGTTCCTAATGTGTCCCATAAAAGTAGCAGTGAGGCTGCCTTCAGGTTTTAAGCTGCTAAACTGGAACAGCAAGCTCCCTCTGTGTTTCCTTTAAAAAGGCAATGTATATGGATTTTAATGATAATTTGGAGAATGTTATAGCTTTATCTTATCTATCTATCTATCTATCCATCCGTCTATCTTTATTTAGCCATGAGGGTCCCACTGAGATATAAGATCTCTTCTTCCAGGAAGTCCTGCTCAAGATGGCTGCATAAGTCCCATTCACAGCAGTTTAACATGATAATAACACAGACAACACATGAAAGATAAAGAAGAGAGAGCGAGAGAGATTATGTAATAGACTACAGCAACATGTCTCCTTCAGGGCAGTGTGAAAGGCCTTTATAGGGTGTTGAAAGAAAGGAGTGTTCATAAGGTAAATGCTCATTTAAAACCAAAGATGCATTAAAAAAGGAGATTGAATCATTTGCTTTGGTTTTTATTGACCTATATTCATCCATTTTCAAAGCTTGTGTTGTTGTATGTTTTTATCTTGCAAAAATTGTATTTCTTGTCATCTATTCTGCTTTTATTCGCTTATTTATGTGTCTGTATTGTTTTAATTCTGCTGTGTGAGGCATCCTGGCCTACATGTTTGTGTAAAAAGTGTAAAAAAAAAAATCACTAATAGCTGCAGAGATGATATTATAGACACTGAAAGGAAATAGAGGCAAGCAGCTGTGGTGTGGAAATGACATATATTAAAAGGCTTTCTGACCTTCTCGGCTGATGAGGAGACAAACAACATTGTGCTGCTCAGCCTGTATTGTTTTCCTCACTGAGACGCGTGCGGGAAAGTTGCAGTAAACACATAACACGGATTAAAACCCCAATAAACGAGTATTTTTTCTATAAATTAGTCTTACCGTTTGACCACGACGCTCTCCTCTTTCTTCTCCATGTTCAATATGCTCGCTGGATCGATTCTTCTTTTTATGATTATTATTTATTCTGGCATGACAGGATCGAGGACAGACCCAAAAAGACCTTTCCTTCGCTGTGTCAAGTGTGCAAGTGTAAGGAAACAACGCTTCCTGTCATTGTTTTCAAAGCAAGGGTCTAATTGAGCTCACATGATTGGCTCTCAGTCAGTAGGTTACACTCATGTAAATCACTGGGTCACATGACATGAAAGATGAATTCATATTAAAATATTCGTATAAACAGGGTTTTTGAAGGTTATTTTGGAAATGTAATAGGTTACAGATTAATAGTTACCTTTTTAAAAATGTAATAAGTAATGTAACTATTTCAATTACATGATTTATAAGGGAGATAATTTCTTATAAAGCAAGATTTATCTCTCATTTGAAAATGTATTCATTAGTTCATGTAGATTTTGGAATATAAAATAAAGATATTTGATGAAAAAAGTCAAAAGTCTGTCATGGGCTTAACTGGTACTGTGACACCATTTAAGATCATGTGTGCTCCAAATAAGCCCACATCATGATTTATTTACAAAATATAAAAAACTATTGATTTCAAAGAATTAAAAACAGCAATATATATATTCAGTAACATGTTAAATATTAAAAAATGAGGAAAAAACCCTCCTGAGCAAAATCTTAAAGGTGTGACTTCAGATGTAACCTCCTTTGTAATCATTTTCATCAGTATCTCTAATTTAATAACACGTTTTTTTTCCCAGTAACTGTAATAGATTATTGTAATAGATTACAGTTACATTTATTTTGTAATTAAATTATGTAACGCTTACATGTAACAGCGAAGTAGCACTAAAATCCAGTAAGTGTAGGTGTGTCCAGTGAAGTAAAACAAATCAGTATTGATTTGGAGTCACTGGGTTTCACAACATGGAAGTACTGAATTAACCCTTACATACTCTTCAGGGTCAGGGTTTTTTTTTTTTTTTACATTTTAGAGCTGTAAGAACACCCTATACACATTTCTTTAAGCCACTTTTTCTAATGTGACCCACAGTATACAAAAATGGAAATAAAAATGTATTTTATTTTTTTGCAGCTGATACATATTTTGATGTATGCAAATATACAAGTTTGAGCTGTGTTTATAAAAAAAATTAAATAAATCAAAAAGTGATTGTGAATGTCTTTTTTCCATTTGATTAATCAAACAGAACGATTAATCAAACATGTATTAATAACTAGCAGGGAATTTATGAATGTGAATTGGTGTAGAGACTAATTATGAGACAGAATATGAACAGTATGTAAAGAGTTAATACAAGATCCTTGTTTGTAAAAGTATCCACAGTGTAAAATAGGATTTCAGGATAGGATGGGAGCCAGAGTGCCTGAACAGTGTAAAGTCCACAGTTCAGAGTTCAATCATTTATTTGCACACATGGCAAAAAGCAAACACACACACACACAGGGGCTGGTGAGATATTGAGTATAAGGATCAGTATTCATGCAGAGAGATAAAGTGAAATGAAAGCTGCTCTGAGAGAAACAGAGCTGATGAAAGAAGCAGCAGCAACTTAAATAGGAGTGAACAGGTGCACACGATCAGGTAAATGAGTGCAGGCAGGGACCCCGGTGCATCCAGATATTAACTAATGAGGAACTGACAAGGACTACACAGGGCAGGATAGGGGATGTTGGTTCATTAATTACACATAGGTTTTGGCAGTGGTGGAAAGTATTTTATTCCACTTGACTGTTATTGTTCAGAGGGAAATATGGTGATTTTTTTACTTCATTACATTAATTCTGCAGCTAAAGTTAGTACTAAATTTGATTTTTATGCACTAAACATATAATCAACCTATAAAAAATATGATGCATTATTATAGAATAAAGCTCTTGTATATTTTCTCAGGTGTTCAGTTTCTGTGGGATGGGATTTATGTGAGGTCATTAAACTTCATGTTTCAGACCCAACTTCATTAGGTCTGATAACTTACCTGTGGGGGTGATTGTGTATGTTAAAATATTAAAATGTTAAAACTAGTTCTACCTCATCCAGTTACATTAAAACACTTTTTTTTTTTAAACTATGGTAAATTGTTGTTTTTCTTTTGGCATTTCATAGACTAAATAATTGATTATGTATTAATTACTCAGGCATTAGTTTAGGTTATTTATTTGCACAGAGGTTAAAATACAATATTACACAGTAAAAGAAAGTTATATTAATTGTGCAGGAGAGGAAATAAGCCCAGAGCGCAAGTCATTAAAAACACACTGAGTCATAAAACCAATACAACATTAAATAGACCCAAAAAAACACATATTCAAAATTTTAAAATAAATCACTGACAAATTAACATTGATCAGTTATTAATATGGGCTGCATTGCACCACTGTGGCTCTGATTTTTGCTCATTTGTGTGGTGCTTTGCTTAAAAGTG
Source organism: Scomber scombrus (assembly GCF_963691925.1). Lineage (NCBI taxonomy): Eukaryota > Metazoa > Chordata > Actinopteri > Scombriformes > Scombridae > Scomber > Scomber scombrus. The sequence goes on from NC_084974.1 coordinate 24,655,969, forward strand.
TCTGCAAAGGAATAAAAGTAACATTAAATATATATAATAAGCAGCTGCAGCGGAGGTTTAGTAATCTCCGAGGTCAGAAAATAAGTAAGAAATGCGATCACTTTTTTTCTTTACAGATTTTATTGTAAGCACAAAATTAGGAGTTTCCGGATGTACTCTGACAGTCTCCGGCTTGACGCACCCAGACAAGAGACGTAGCTGTTGGGACGTCACCCTGCACGTCATGTCGGTACTTCTTTTCCTCGTCAAGCAGCAGAAAGTAAAAGTGACCGTGTTTGTCTGCACTGCCCTCTGTCGTTAAAACAAAGACAGCGTGTTTTTCTTTCAGTAACTACCGAGCTGCAAAATATGTAAATACAGTTTACTTACAGGATTTTGTGGATTCTGACGGCTCAGTTGCACTTCAGCCACCACAGTAGACAAAAGTGCATCATCCCATACACTTCATCTGCAGTAACTTTTTTTGGTTGTAAAGTGTGTTTGACATGTGATTAATGGGCTAAAACATGTAAGAACACTGATATGGTTATTTTCATGTTCACCACAGATCAACATCTAAGTGAATAAAGTTCAGTCATACATCATATTTTGTGCCAATATTGAATAATATTCAATTTGATCACATTTATGTTTCCTTGCAGAAGTTCCTAAAACAGTCTTGAGACCAAAAATCTTCACTGGAACAGATGAAATACATTGAATACATTGCTTCCTTTGTAAATAAATATAAAGTAAAACACTAGTTTCTCTGTGGCTGTGGTCAGGTAGGAACATTCATCATAGTGACAGCAGACATTTAACCAGTATCATCTTATTATAATAGCCTGTAAATTAACCAGTGAAACCAGTGTGGGCACACAACATGTCAGTCATGTCAGGACACACCAACAGGATCAAAAATATCCTCTAGTGTCTATAATGAAACAATGTAAAGTGTTTAATGTGTGATTAATGGGTTGAAACATGTAAAAACACTGACATGATCCTTTTCATGTTCACCATAGATCATTATCTAAGTGAATAAAGTTCAGTTATACATCATATTTTGCACTATTTTGAATAATATTCGACACATTTCTTTTCATTGATTGGTCAATAAATATTTTATAGTAAAATCCTAAATTCATAACAGTAATAGTTTCTCTGTGGCTGTGGCTATTGACAGTACACGTTTAACCAGTATCATAGTAGTATAATATACTGTAATTTAACCAATAAAACCAGTATGGACACAACATGTCAGGACACACACACACAAACAGAGATTATTTCAGTTTCAATGTTTTAATAACAGATCTCCATATACAAACTGGATACAGTGACGTCATTCTGCCGTTATAACTTCCACCAGGACAGGCAAGTGTGTGAAAGCGTGTGTGATGCTCTGTGTTTGTGTTTGTGTGTGTGTGTGCGAATGTGGGTGTGTGTCTGTTAGTGCATGCGTATGTGTGTGTGTGGGTTTGTGCATGTGGTTACTGTATGGTAATAGAGAATGCATATTTCCACACATGCACACTCACACACAAACACATACACAGATAAATAAAAATAATCTCAAAACATTAAAAAAACTTTTACTCATCTTGCTTCAGCTTGAAATATCAAATAAGAAACTAACTGCAGAAATGTGCTGTACATACAACATACTGTATATGGAATGATATTTGTTCCCTTGGTACTGAATGTTTCTCTGAGTTGCAAAACAAGGCTTTAAGAGGAAAAAAACAGTCTGAGCTTCAGTTTTTCAGTTTATTCTGGCATCCTAATGTGTTTTTTATTGGGTTTTTTTAGCTTCGATGGCTCGGCTTTTGGTCTTTGGACTGAGCTTTTTTTAGTTTTGTTCTGCTTATAGACAGACTGGACACAGCAAATCTGTATAGAGGTGAGAGGTGAATTATTGACTTTCTCGGGCTGTCTGGAGTTTGTGGCTGTTCCTGCAATCTAAGCTTTTCTCTCCGAGTTCACAGCCTCTTCAGGCTTGCTTCCCAGCTGAATTCAAATACTTTCCATTAATCTAAAGCATGAGTTGGCCTGGTCTCAACATTTAAAAAAAATCCCAGTATCTTTGCTCTAAAATAAGGCTTAATGATCAGTGTTCATCTAACAGGCATGAATACTTTAGTTTCTCAAAAGGAAGCACAAAATTCAAACTAATTTGGGTTGTTTTTAAAGCACAGGAGGTACAAATAGACATTTAAACACACTGAATCTTGTATTTTGTTAGACATATTAAGTGTTCAAGTAAGAATTTCTTGTTTTGGAGATGAACCACTGATCTGCAGGATACTGTTTAATGAGGCGGGATTCATATTTTGTTATGAGAGTTTGGCTGTAACCACATCTGGGCTCCATATTGCACAAGTGTTCTGGCATGAGCCCTTATATATGTTCCTACTGTAATCTTAAGCAAGCTGATCTTACAAAGTTAATTATGACTTTCTAAAGCAATCAATTCAGATTGACTTAAACATATCAAATAGAAGATGTGAGTAGCAGGTATTATGAGGTGATGATGTAGTACAAAAAACAGAGATTCTTACTTCTTTCTGCAAAGTTAAACACACACTAACTGATCTCTTTACACCTGCAGTCACGTCTATTTCAGCTCTTCAGTTCAGGAGCAGGATCATTATATTTTTTTACTCCCTCTCATGTTTTTCTAGTGGCTGAAAAAAAAATTGAACACGACTCACAATTTTGGCCAGTAAATATGAAATGTTAAAGTGCAGGATAATCCAAGGCTGACAACTGCGTCATGTACACAAAATCTCAGATTTACCTCATATAAACCTTCCTCACAGACAGTGCCCTGGTGTAAGACTATGATTGTAATCATTTAGTAGTACATTGGCAGGAAAATCCAGACCTGTTATCTTTTATTCAAATACAAAACATCCTGATTATGTCTAAATCTGCATTAATTTGAATGTGTGTCAAATATATCTTGGATTAGCAATTGTTTTTTGATAAGAAAAAGAATATATTATGCTTCCCCCATTCATTTTATTTTAATAATGAGGACCTGAGCTCACTGGTTAACAGAGAAATACACATTTGCATTTGAAGTAAAGCTAAAGAAGAGGGCTGCGATTACTTAAAGTGAGACATGATCAGGAGGAGAGAGAGAGAGAGAGAGAGAGAGAGAGAGAGAGAGAGAGAGAGAGAGAGAGAGAGAGAGAGAGAGAGAGAGAGAGAGAGAGAGAGAGAGAGAGAGAGAGAGAGAGAGAGAGAGAGAGTGTGTGTGAGACAGTGAGAGAGAGAGTGTGTGTGTGTGTGTGTGTGTGTGTGTGTGTGTACTTACTTTGAGTACACACTGAGTTTGTGAGGTTTTGCAATATACTGACCAGGCTCTCTTTAATGCAGCCAGGTTTACATTTGCATCCACACACACACACACACACACACACACACACACACACACACACACACACACACACACACACACACACACACACACACACACACACACACACACACACACACACACACACACACACACACACACACACACACACACACACACACACACACACACACACACACACACACACACAACAACAACAACAACAATTATGGAGAAATGCATCTCTGACCACCTCTAAATGTGAGATTTAATGTAATGTGGAAAGTGTGTAGATTGAAACAAACATTTAATCACAAAATAGTTGGATTCAGTTGCACCTGTTTGGAGAAATTAAAAGTTTTTGTCCGTCAGTGTTTTAGGATAAAGGTTGAATCTATGCTTTAGATCATTTTTTTGAATGTGAATTACTCCTTTAACATCTGAAGAAAGCAGATCCTAATTTTTCCCCCTCTTATCTCAGACATCGTGATGAAGCATTAATTTAGCCTTAAAGCCAAGACTGACCCCTATAAGCCTATGTGCTCATTCGAGATACACTCGGAAGACATGCTGTTGCTATGACGACGAAAGGCGAGTAAAGGGAGTGCAACAATCCCACCCGCCTCAACACCGGCTAGTACGCAGAGCGAGAAAACTGGTGGTTTTGTCTGTTGCTCCAAGGGCAAAAGCTTGGTTCCTGCAGTCCTGGAAAATGCTCTGCTATTTATAAGATGTATTGTCAGGCAGGTAACTCTATAACTCATTGACACACACACACACACACACACACACACGCATACACACAAAAAGAAGAAAAGAAAAAACAAAACACAAAGGCTGACAAAAAAAAAAATAAAAATACTGCGGGCATGCTGCAAGTTTTAAATTGGCATTGACATGTAAGACAGGTGAATCCGTCAGTAGCTGGTTATGGCAAAAGAAAAACAACAAAAATCATAAGACAGACATACAGATCCTGTCCAGAAACACCTCTGCAGCTCCTTTTCTCTCTGGTTTATGGTTTAGAAGTGGTTTGGTATGTAGATTAGCAGCTTGGCATAACTATTTTTTTTCTCCAACTTGGCTTATCCACTCCTGAAATGATTACAACATGGCAGACAGTAGCGAGCACTCAAACATGTGTCACAAAAGGCAGTAAAGATGCAGTGAAATGGGAAAAAAAGCTGCACAGAAATATTTTCATGTCAGAGAAAAAGTGTTTTGCTCTGGCTCTTTTTTTTTTTTGTCGTCTGGTGTTTGACAGCTGTTTTCTTGGCTGGAAAAGCAACCTAGCCAATCACAGCTTTGTAGGTGTTTTTTTTGGCGCTGGAGTCAGAAAAATAAAGACAAGCGTGAATGATATCACTGCAGCTCTACAGGTTATAATAAAAGTAATAAACTTGAATCTTGACACATGGCTACTTCCAGTCAAGATGTACACCCATTTAAATATCCAGTGAGTGAGTGAGAGAACTGTTTCTGCACAGATCAAAACAAGACAACAACACCCCTTGTGTCACCCATGGCAGCTCAGCATGGACTGTGGATTTATTGAATGTGCAAATTCTTGCAAGAGGCAATTCAGGTGCAACAGGAATGAGTCCAAGATACAGTATATATGATGCTACACCATAAGGGGATTGTGTGTGTGTGTGTGTGTGTGTGTTTGTTTGTGTGTAAGTGCATGTACGCGTGAGCTGTTTTACGTCCCGAATGTGCAGGTGTGTGTGTATGTGTGTGTGTTTGTGAGCAAGTTATTCATTAAGATGCTGTTTGTCCACGTGTGATGTTCAGCAGAATTAGTATTATGTGGACCTATTAACTTGGACAGTCAGCTGAAATGTACAGCTAGCAGCCACTTCAAAGATTGCTCTCTGTGCTCGACTCGGGTCAGTCCCCCCCTCCCTCTCTATCCCTCTCTCTAAAAAGTCACACAAGGACCCGAAATGTTCCCCCCTTGATCGATGGGTTGAAACTCAGCTCGCTTTCAGGGACAAACCGGAGAAACTCTTATCACATGAAATAAAAACACATTGACATCTTCAAGTTCCCTAAAACAGCAGACATTCATTTTTTTTAAAACTGTGGTTGCTATGTACAAAGAAGGATCTTCATATATTAATATTCTCCATCTTTCCTCTTTTTTTTCTTCGCATCCTTGCTCTCAAGTCATTATTTCCATACACATTTTTTTCCTTTTTGTATTTATAGAGTATTTTCAGTATTTACAATATAAATTACTACACAGTCTTGTGATAAAATAAATAACTTAAATACAATGGCCGTGGCTTTTGCAGTGTCTTTTGCAGGGTTGGGGAGGTTATCAAATGGAGGAGGGACCGAGTAGGGACTGAGTAGGGGATGAAGACATGAAGACAGAGCCTGGCCTGCCGTTAACTCCTCGATGCTTCAGGGATACAGATAGAGGATAAACAATCTCTGTTTGATGCAGTCTTTCTGTAGAGAAACACGGAGGGCAGACGAGGGGGGGCCAGGGGGTTAGAGCACTGGGAATAAAATTTACTCCCAGAGTGGCATTAGGTGGGAAACTCTTAAGAGCAAGTACAATGTATAGTAGTTCTCGCACAACTGCTGACCACCTTAACATCAGGAATCAGACATTTATCATTTCAAATTGTGACAAAGGTGCCATATAAATCGAACTAGTTTCTGTTTTTTTGGCAGGTGTCATTAAAATCATTAAACTCTGGCGAAACACCAGGTTACATTGAAACTTTAAAAGTGGATGACTCCTAATGAAAAACCTTAATTTTCTGTGGCAAAATGACACACTGAAGTTTACATAGCAGAGAATGATAGACATGAGATGAAGGATGCCACCATATCATATGGTACATTATCACTTATTTAAATCCAAACTCACTTACTTATTAAGCATGAAGCTACAGTAGATCTTCATATTTGATGAAGCACAAAACATTGTGATCAGAAGAACAACTAAAGTCATGTACTTTTTAACAGACTATGAAAAACTACAGTTGTAAGTTTAACATGGCCAAAAGAAGGTGGACACCTGAACATTATCCCCATATGTGATTACTGAGGATGTAACTCCAAACTCATAGGCATTCATCTGTTGTTTAAACAGCCTTTACTCTTCTGGAGCCTGGCTCCATTCAGCTACAAGAGTTTTAGTGAGGTTTAAAACTGATATTGTAGCAATAAGAGCCTGGCTTACAGTTCATCCCCAAGGTGTTGGATGGGCTTAAGGTTAAGGGCTCTGTGGAGGACAGTGAAGTTCTTCCACACCAAACTAGGAGAACCATTTCTTTATGGATCTGGCTTGGAGCACAGGTGCACCATCATCTTGAAACAGGAAAAAGTTTTCCTCAAACTGCTGCAAGTTGGTTGAAAACATCAAATGCTGCTGCCCTCACTCAAACTAATGGGCCTCATAAAGCAACATAAACAGCCCAAGACAAACTCACCCTAAACAGCCCAAGACAAAGGGGGTGTCCCCATACTTTTGGCTATATAGTGTATATGGTCTATTGCAGCTAGCTACCAGAACTGAGTCTAAGCAAATAACTGATGGCTAATGGTTAACTAGCTGATATGCTAACTAGTCTCTCAGTGGTCCTGGCTAGTCTTGTAACGGATTTTGACATCTTCATAAATTGTTGCATCAAAAGTTTCCCACCTATGTGTCCATCATGAGAGTAAAATCATTAAGGAACAGGGTTTTGGTCATGGCAAGAACAGAGATACACTGAGGGTATAATACTGCAGTGGTAGGGTATGGTCTCTGGTTGTTGGCCCCTTTATTTGAATCTTTTGAGGATGGGGGGAGAGGCTGTCGGACAAACAGAAGACAACGGAGGTGGAGGGAGGGGATGAGTGCAAAGCTTCTCCTCCAGCTATACCACTGTGCCGCTCGGAGAGTTACCGTTTTGTGCTGTCAAGTTCTGAACAAGAGACAGAAAGACAAAAAAAACATAATGGTAAAAGTTAGACAGGCAGGGACAATCACAGCAAGAAAAATACATTCTCCACTCCACTTGTAGGAGCAGGAACATAAAAAGAAATAGTTCTTAGGAAAGGAAGGGTGAAATCATCTCCAAATGTTGAGTCATTTCTCTAGCTTTGGAAGTGCTGCAGCCTGAAATATCGACTCTATAAAAAATAAAATCAAAATAACCTGACCTGCAAGAAAAAGACTTAGTTTACATTACATCACTGTACTTATGAACTTCCAAAAGTTCAGTGTTGTTGTCTAATTACGATTTATAATGGATGGAATGCTGAAATAAATTAAACCACGCTCAATCTGGATTTACTCATTTAAAAGAGAAGTTTAAGATGGTTTGGTAGGCTCCACGCCTGTTTTGGTGAGTGTCTTTCAACCATCTCATCCAGATTAACACTTACATACTGTTCATATTTTACACACTCGCAGTATGTTCTGGGTCAGTTTTGACCCAGTCTAAGAATCGCCTCATAAAAAATGTCAATACCAAATTTTGAACCACAGATCTGTTAAGAAAGCATCAATAGACTATCTGACTGATCAATAAATGGATGATTAAACCTTGATTAATGTTTCAGAGAGTAGAGAGAGTGTATTTTTTAGGTTTTACTCCACTCATTTCTGGAGAAAAAACACCTTCTATCACCCAATGTCCTATTTTACCTAAGACATGAAAATATAACATAGCAATAATGATTTAAATGTATTTTATTGAAACTGAAAATGACAAGAACTTTATGGAACTGTGGGGTTTATTGTATAACCATTAGAGCCATCAGTCTTCACTGCTACATCATAAAAAGAAATCCTCGTAACTATCTTATTAAAACTATTAACTATTCATTTAACAAAAAGACATGTCAATAGATATGGGTCAAACTTGACCTGGAACAGCCTCAATGGACAAAAATGTGTAGCACCTATACAAAAGTATAACATTTTAAAATATCTCCATTTTTGTGCATTATGGTCCACTTTAGGAAACGTCGTCAAATTTTAAGGTAAAAGACTTTTGGGGTGTTTTTACAGCTGTCAGATGTGAAAATGGGTCAAATTTGACCCCAACAGTATGTAAGGGTTAAAAGGAAAACTTAAATCATCCATTCAACAATGAAAGGAAAAAGTTACATAGAGAACAGGTGTATGCCTTCTTATGGGTTTTGTTTTTCTACTTGGACAAAGCCTCTTACCTGGCAAGAGCAAGACCAAACTTTTTTGGATGTGGACACTTTGTAATTTACTCCGGCTTTTGGAAAATAAGACAATTGGCTTGGTTCTCTGGTGCAGAAGAAATAGCCCATGGCATGTCTTAAACCCACTACTATTCCTACTTATGCTGAGTGGAGATATACACCTTATAAGTTAGGTTATAAGTAAAACATCAAGTGCTGGGACTGTCAGTCCTCCACACTCGACTATGGAAATGGATACAGCTTTTTTAAATTTGAGTCTATAAATCAATTCGGTCTGCCTGGGGTGTGGGAAATAATCCCCAGCCTGGCAGAAAAGAGGAATAAGTGGACTATACTTCCTATGGACACCATCCTAGACACGCCGTCTATTGAACAGCAACATCTCAGAGCCGACTTTCACCAGGAGAGATGTTAAGGCAGTAAATGTGTGTTATTGGTCATGCTTCACTTAAACAAAAAAAACCCAAGTATTTTCAAACTGTAAACAATGCAAAGGTAATATGGGAATTGGGAATTAATTCAGGTCATTTAAATATATCATATCGAAGGAAAATCATTTATTGACAGACTTTAATTAGAATTTTCTGGCTCAGAGTAAAACCTGGCTGAACAATAATATTCCAACAACTATGACTGATGTTCCTGGCTATGCTTGTTACAGAAAAGACAGGCCATCAGGAAAAGGAGGGGGAGTCCTGATCTATATCACAGAACCCCTGAAGTGCTCTGAAATTAATCTGGATACGTTTGATTTAGAATGTCTAATATTGAATATTGTCTTGTCAACTTAGATTAATTTTAACATTTTAACTGTTAAATTGTGAAAATGAAACTATATTACTTGGAGATTTTAATATTGGATGATAAAAGGCCCAACAAAACTTAAACGAACAAGTAAAACACTTGTAGATATAATGCTTATGATCATAATTGGATTTTAATTGAAACTGATGAAGAAATGTTTCCAGCGTTTTTTTGGCTCTAGACCAACCGTCAATAATCAGCAGAATGGGATTCAAAACAACAAAATCCCTCAGTTTGAGATTGAAGTAGTAGTAGAAGTAGGTGTTCAGTAGGTTTCGGTCCAGAATACATGAATGACATGCTAATAGAATATAAACCCAGTAGGGCTTTAAGATCTGATAGTGGAGCCCAGAGTTCAAACTACACATGGTGAAGCAGCTTTTAGCTGTTATTCTGCACACAACTGGAACAAACTGCCAACAGAACTGAAATCAGACCCAACTGTGAATATTTTTAGATCCAGGTTAAAAACGTTTCTTATGATTGAGCTCTTTTAAATCACTTTAAATGTTCATCTTTTATTTGCACTGTATGTTCTTTTAATGATTTGAATGCATATCATTATTTTATTATGCACTCTGATATTTTATGCTCTATTTTAGTCTAGCTTTTTCTTTTCTTTCTCTCTTTCTATTTTTTTGTACTTTTTTTCCTTTCCTATTATAATTGGGTTCTTTTTGTCTTTAAAAAAAAAAGAAATTGTATGTTTCAATGTTTCCAATTTTTACTATAATTGGGTTTTATTTTATTTATTTTTTTATTGTATGGTTTTATGCTTACAATTCTAACTAAAATGTTTGTTGTTATGTAAAGCATATTGAGTTGCCCCTGGGTATGAAATGCACTATATAAATAAAGCTGCCTTACCTAGAATATAAATTGGGATTCAGTCCTACAAACATATGATTTAAGTAACATCTTGATGGATTGACTTGTAAATACAAATCAAAAATGTATAAAGCTGTTCAAATGTGGTAAAAAAAAGAAAAGACTATCTCTGCCTTGGGTTCATAACAATATTTGTCAGCAAATGAAAATTTTCACAGGAAGGATATTCATATTTTTGAAGGACTTAGAAATAAAGTGGTCAGTGAATTAAGAAAAGCTAAGACTGCCTACTTTGTGGTGAATTGTTTTGTTTTGTACAGTTGATAGGAAATAGCTTTAGAGACATTTCAATAGACTTACTAAAAGGCAGTCTAATCAGAGAAAATGAATAATTCAATTGGATGTAAATGGAGTGATCAGTTCTGACAGCATGGTAATTTTAAATGCACTTAATGCCTTTTTAGTCCCATCAGTGGAAGAACTGGCAGCAAGCTTTAAAACCATTAGAACTGTCAGGGACTTCAGTAAATGACACAGCAAATTTATTTTCCATCACACAGACTGACCAAGGTCAAATTCAACAAACAATCAATCAATTAGATGATTCAAAAGGCTGAAGATATATTTGGGCTAGACACTGATTTTACAAAAAAAATGAAGGATACTGAGGCTGTGATAAGGCCTATAACACATATGATACATTTACTAGGGATACTGGGGGAACTTCCTCAAATATTACAACCATTTTTAAACCTGGAGACCCTGACCAAGCTTGTAATTACAGAACGACATCAATTCTTTCCATAATCTCGAAACTTATTGAACATTTAGTGACAGAGACACAATTTCACTATTTCAACAAAAATGATTGAGGTCACTAAATGATGGTAAAGTAAAAGTTGAAGCAGTATTTTTATATCTGAAAAAGGCCATTGACACTGAATCATGAGATACTTTTAAATAAACTTAGGGTCAAATTTGACCAATTTTTACATTTGAGAGCTGTAAAAAAATATATTTTTGTCACACTTTTTGTAATGTGACCCCAAATATACAAAAATGTAAATAAAATGCACATTTTTTTTGTGCAGGTGACATTTTTGTAGAGGCAAATCTGAACTGCATGTATTTAAAAAAATAAATAAATAAATAAAAAACCACCATTCAAACATTTTGTATTCTTCATATTCTATAAAAATTCTATACAATGGACTATAATATAATGATTGTAAATGTCTTTTTAAATTTTTTTTATCTATAAATAAATAGAATACACTCCTTATTAAGGATTAATCAAACATTTATAAATGACTGATGGTGAATTTATGAATGTAAATTATTGTAGAGACCAATTATGAGTCAGAATTTGAACAGTATGTGAGGGTTAAAAAGCTAAACTTTTCCCAACAACTCCTCATCTCAAGTCCTGAGAGCAACCTGTCAAAATTAATGGTATGTCACCCCTTTTAAGTTTAAAAAAGGGCGTACCACAAGGTTTCATTCTGGGACCAAAGCTGCTCTTTTCATTATACATTAATGAGCTACCAGACAAATGTAAAGAGGCTGGCTGCTGAGTATATGCTGACGATGCAATAATGTATAGATCGACTAAGTTTTTCAAATCTGATTTTAATGTTTCATTGTTTTGCAGTTTTCTTTTATTTGTTTTTCTATTTTGTTTCTTCTTTATTGATTGTGTTTTAATTTATTCTGTATGGTTTTATTGTTTTAATTAGTCTTTGATTCTGTAAAGCGTATTTAAGTATTGTTAAAAGCACTCTATAAATAAAATGTATTATTAGTATTATTATTTATTAAGACTCCGACAGGCTGCAGAGTTACTGAATTGGTAATGGTTGGTGTGTCACAAGGGATTTAAATTAACTTCCTCACTCTGAACTGTGCAAAAAGTGCTTCAATGTGCTTTTCCATAAGACGAAGAATGTGTGATGGCTTCATAATAACTATTAAATGGAAGGAAATAAAGAAAATAAATGAGTTCAGTTATCCGAGTGTTGTCTTGGATTCCCAACTAAAAATTTGAAGCACATATTAGGAAAGTGTCTAGGTTAACCTTAACTGTTTTTCGACTTAGAAGATCTCGTTTACCCATAATCTTATCACATTATTGTGTAACAGTGTGGGGCCGGGCAGCCCAATCAGCAACAAAAATCTATAACGTCATTATACAAACAAGCCTTGAAAATATTGGATCAGACGGCACTAAAATTGCACCACTTTAAAATTCAGAAAAACTATAATTTAAGATGATTTCTAAGTGTGTGAATAGCCTTGTCCTAGAACTAGTCAATGATTTTGAAATATAAGCAGCAAAGACGATGGGAGCAGTTAGTGGAGACTGCAAACCAGCAAAACACAAAACAACATTCAGTCAATACTCTCTTCCATTTAAAGGCCCACAAGATTTGGAAAACCCTGCCATCAGAAATAAAAACATGTACTTATTTTAAAGCTTTAAACACTAAGGCAAAACTATGACAAATCAGTGAGCACTGAGATACATGGTTTATATAGCATACACACTTTCCTTTTGGTTGTTTTTACTCATTGCTGTCGTCTGTGTTTCTCAATTACTGTTTGTCTATGTCAGTTTAATTGTTAGTTTCTGTGCCTGTATTGTGTTTTATCCCTTAAAAGCCTAACCAAAGACAAAGACTGCAAATTATGGCTTGAAGTCCGATGTACACTGCATCAGTTGCATTTTATTTAAATATAACAATGCTGATGTGTATCGTCCTGGTCAAATAATGGAAATTAAACTATATTTAACAGGTCAGCTTAATCTTCTTAATCATGTTTTTTATGTTTTAATCAGTTGATAATGATTTTGGACTTTTGTTAAAACTTCCCCGCAAGCATGTCCATGTGGGCCCCATAAGGGTTAAATTTGGGCTGCAATATGTGTCCCACGTGGGTTCTTACTGGGTGAGTTACACATGTGGGACCCATGTTTTTGCTCATATGGTGTCTAAGTGGGATCAGAATGGACTTTAAATAGGGCCATTTAGCCAGCCCACATAAGCTTCACATGTAGGGGCCATGTTTCTGAAACCATATAGGGCCCATACAATTTGCCCTGTTTATGCCCATGCCCACTTACATCCCTTATGGGGCTCATCCAGTCAGCCCACGTTGGCTTCACATGTGGGGCCCATGTTACTGAAACCATGTGGGACCTGGAAAAGTTGCCCAGTTCAAGCCCATGCCCACTCAGTACCCACGTAGCCCGAATTTAAACAATTTGGGGCCCACATGGACATGTTGGCTGGGCTGTGATTTTTTTTCTCCCATTACTGACATTCAGTCGACTGAATAAATAACTGACAGATTGATTACAATGAGAATAATTGTATGTAGCAGCCAAAGTATTGATGTATTATAAATGTTTTTATAATAAAAGAGTTAATTAAAGCCGTACCGCCTTCCCCGGTCGTGCCCAGGTACAGATGAGACCCTCTTGGCAGGCTGTGATGATGCAGTCGTCCATGAACACCAACACGGTCAGCCTCTCGTGTGCAATCTTTTTGCACACTAGAGGCTCCAGCAGGGGCACTTCATGCATGCGTGGGCACAGCGTGGTGCCCAGGACCTTGGCTGCGTCCAGCCGGTTGCTCCGCGGCGCCACGTTGATCTTATCGTTGCTCTTGCTGATGTTGCCCAGGCTGTGGTAACGCTTGTGCTCCTTCTCCACCCCACCGCTGCCACCAGACTTGTCCGACTTGCGCTCCTGGAGTGACAGCGTGGCAAAGCGGCCGATGCTGAACGGGGTGCTGTTTCCTCCTCCGCTGCTCCCTCCACCTCCTCCCCCTCCCCCGCCGCCCTCCGAGGCGCCCTGGCCCTTGGAGGCGTTGGCCACGGCGGGGTGGGGCAGAGAGTTGGAGCGCGACAGGGAGCGAGGAAGGGGTAAGGGGAGCGTTGGCGGGTTGGTGGTGCCGGTGTTAGTGTTGGGCGGGTGATGGTGCCCCTCCACCGCTCCCCCACCTGAGGTGCTGTTGACCACTCCGCTGCCAGAGTTGGACAGCGAGGGTCCAAAAGTGTTAGTGAAGGCGCGGGACAGCGGCAGGCGTGGGTACAGCACATCATCTGTCAGGTCCCACAGACAGAACTGAGTGTCCTGCCCCACTGAACCAAACCGGTATGTGACCGCCGCCGAGCCGCCGCCTTTAGAGCTGTGCCGAGAAAGACGCGACAACGTGCTGCTTGTTCGAACCCGGCCAAAGTGCATGGAGTTATTTGTTGCCCCCTGGTGGAGGTCCTCCTCACTGCCGCTAAGCTCCATGGGCTCTTCATCTTCCAGGGATGTCGTAAAGGGGTCAAACGCCACCACATTGACCCAGGACTTGTGACCATGACCCCTTGCCACCACGCGGCTCTCTGCAAACGACCAGACAGTAACCAGGTCATCCTCTCCACCTGTGGCGAGATACTTCCCATCGGGGCTCCACGACACACACAGCAGCCCGCCAAAGTAACTCTTCATAACCCCTTGCAGCTCCATCGAGTCAAAGTGGAAGACGCGCAGGCAGCCGTCCTGGCCCACACACGCCACATGCACGCCATCTGGGGAGAAAGCAAACTCGTTGAGGCCTCCCTCACCCACGGCCCATCGCAAAAGCGGGTTGCGCGGCGTCTTAGTTTTACAGGCGTAAACGGCAAAGCCTTCGCCCTGTCGCAGCAGAGAGTACTGTGGGGCCGTGGTGCCACATGGGTGGTCCACATTGTAGAGGTAGAGGTGGCCGCTTGCATGGGAGGCCAGGAACAGGTTCTCCGACTTCGGAAGCCATTTTAGACACGTCACCTTAGATTTGTCTATCAACCTCTAGAAAACAGGAAGGAGGAAAGGTGGGGATAGAGAGGAAGATGACAGGAGAGATTTTGTAAAATACAGGAAAGAAAGAAGGATTTAAGAGGAGTTTGAAAGAAGATTAAAGGGGAGGAAAGAAGGAGGCATGGGGGAGACAAAAATAAAAGTAAGAGTAGAATAAAGATATGACGAATACATTGATTTTATATTTGGGCCATTAAGTAGACACTAGGTAGAGTCAAATCATTACTAGCGAAATTTGACATGTAGAATATATATATATAAACTACAGAGAGAAGCACACACAGAAAGAAAGCATAGGAAGGCCTGTAGAGATCTAGAAACAAGTGTGAGCTGCAGCAGGGACGAAGACAAAGACTGAAATCAACCGAGAGAGAAAACCAGGGGAGTGAGAGATTACCAATGAAAAAGATTTAGAAAAGTAAATCCCAGGGAGGTGAACAGATTCAGAAGATATGCAAACAGAAAGTCTGCATGCAGTAGCTAGTGCAAATGTACACTCCCAACCTCTTAAATTTAATAGGGAATCCCATTACGGAGATACCCATTAAACAGATATACGCAGTTCAGGAGATGCAGAGAAAAATATGAATACAACAAAGCATGAATATAGTGTTTGAATGTCTCAAAAGGCAACATGAGGCATCCAAAGTAGGGAGAAAAAAAGATCAATACAAAGAATGAGAAATAGCTCTGCTGACAGCAAACTTCAATCACAATTTTCCCTAACACAGATGAAAATCTAATATTTGCAGACATACGCAGACAAATACAATACCTCCTCATTAAAGAGTTTACTGGTTTCCTTCTTGATGGGGTCGAGATACTGGACCTGTCCAGCCGAGAAGCCCACGATGAGAGCTACACTCTCCGCTGTGGCAGAGTACTGGTTGAAGTCGTGACACGTCGGCTGAGTCCCCTTGTAGATTCTCTTGTCTATTGGCTTACTGAGGTCTACAGCCTGCAGACGGTCCCAAAAAAAAGAAAAAGAAGGAGACAGAAGAGGAGAATGGTGATGCACAGGCAAAACACCTGCCAAGATGTGAGTTTCAGGGACATTTAGAGGTCCTCGGGGTGGTTTAAGCTAGTCCCAGAGGACACATTTGAAACAAGAATCGGTACTGAAACAATTTACCACAGCTAGAAACATATGCTGACAATGCCGCTCATATTTTAAGGGTCTGTGAGGGAAATTATTTGTTCATGTTGAATGCAAAAAAATTCTTGTGTGAATTTGTGCGTGAAAGGTTAAAATGCTTTGCGACAGTCGTAGAGATCACATTTGTGCGTCTGAACAGTATATTGCTGCGTGAAAAGCAAGGATCATGTCTTAATGCTTGATTATATCCTGCCATGTATTTTTGGGTATAATCATGCATACAGTAGTCACAGTAACTCCTAGAGGTTGGTGTGAAAGAAGAAGTATTCGCCCTCACTCCTCTGCAGAAGCTTGTATGTCTGAGCGTGAGTGTGACGATACTGTACTGAGAAACATTTTCTTTCCACATTGAAGTCGAGTGTGAGAGGTGAGTTGCCATGAGGAGGCTCATTTGTCATTTGTTTTTTTCTTATTTTGATTAATCCATTATCAAGATATCAACATATTCTTCATTTATCTAAAAGATCAATGATTAACGTCAGGTTTTGGTGTCACAATGAAGAAGAATGAAGCTTTCTTTCTTGTGCTGCTGCATGCTCCGACATTGAAAAATCACACAGGGAGAAATCCATCATACAAGAGTTGCTGACGTTTCCACCGACAGAGGCCACACGAGACCAGAAATCAACATGGCTGCAGGTGTATTTCTAGACTGGAAA
Organism: Scomber scombrus; assembly: GCF_963691925.1. Classification (NCBI taxonomy): domain Eukaryota; kingdom Metazoa; phylum Chordata; class Actinopteri; order Scombriformes; family Scombridae; genus Scomber; species Scomber scombrus. Next base: position 24,672,789 of record NC_084974.1, read on the forward strand.
CTCTCTCTCTCGCTCATGTTATTGGTCTCCACACCAGAACACGTTAAGGTCACACCTGATCTCTGAGGGTCTAGTTTATAATGTACTCCTCACTGTCAGGATTTTAAATATACATGGTCTTAATGTCCACCATGCTAGAGACACAATCAACCATGATACAAATAAAATATTGGGAAAGAACCGACTCATGATGTCTAATAAATCATAATTCACTGACTTAACCCATTCTTGAGAACTGGGAACAAACTTTATTTTGGGGGTATTTTACTTTTCAATTATGCTGAATAAATATATTTTGAAATATCAAAGTCTTGGCTATGAAATCTTGTGACGGGCCAACCTCTCAGTTATTACATTTTTTCTTGAATAGCACGTTTTGCACTTAGACTTTAATTTTCTCGACTTTGTCAGGCATGCAAAAAGTCATAGTATTATAATATAAAACATGAAGGAAATGTTTAATGTTTTTTTTAAAGTATTTAATTACAAGTTTATTTAATCAGCTATATAATCAAAACGTTTGATATATTTTATCCATGTAATAAATACCATTATAATATTGTTGGAAATGTGGGACTGAAGAAGTAGACAAGACTCCCCAGTGAGCAGTGATTTAGTGATTTAGCGCTCAAATGTAACAAATCAAACTGTTCAACCAATTTCAGGACATCTACAGATGGCGTGTCTTCTCCGTTGTCCCGCAAATTAATAAAAGCTTAATAAACACTTTATCATGAAATAACTTTGAAGAGGCAGTGCACAATAAATCTGATTATTAGCGATGTATCTATCCCATACACCTGATCATATCGGCACCAGTGGTGACCTTATTAGGAAAGTTTGGGTGTTGGCCCGATGTGAATCAGTTTTCATGCTAATGTAATGTTTTCTCCAAAAGTTGCATTCATATTTATTGAATGTAAATGTATGGGAAAATAAATTTCACCTCTGATTTCTATGCCTGGACCTGAGTACGATATTTTGTTCTCTTTCATGTATCAACATGGCTGGAGTGTAGGGGCAGAAATCGTTAAATAAATTACGATACCAGTACCGATCCAAATACCCTTAAAGTGATACCGATAGCAATTGAGTACTTCATTCGATACCCATCACACATTTTGTGCACTTGCTTTTATCCTGAGTAACAGGCACTCGATACCTTAAAAGGTATTGAGTACCGATACCCAGCCCTACTGTGGTGACAGTAAACATCCTTCATCCTTGATCCATTTGCTCAATTTCTGTATAACAATGCAAAATTAAAAAAAAATCAGTGTAGAGTTGCTTGAGAAATGACTGTAACTATGATTTTGGTTGCAGATAAATGATTCCATTAGTTGTATAACTGTTGCAAGTCTAGTTAAATCATTCGTTGTACTGGCAGCAGGTAAAACTGTGTATAAACCTCAGGAAGAATATATTTTCCTGAGGTTAGCTGACATAAGGAAGATTGGGAACCCCTGAGGATATGGAGTACAATTTACTGCACGTCATGCTGCCTGCAGACCAACTAAATACTGAATGTGCTGCTGTATATTAATCGTGACATATTTCTTCTGTCGTCTACACATGCAGCATCTGTATCAGTAATAAAGCCACACACATTCCTGGCAGATTAACTACATTCATTATATTTATGGAGTGAATCATACTGAACCTGAGACAGTGTGCAGTGAAAGTTAAAGTCTTGACATTTTAAAATTGTAGTCGGTTACAACCTTCTCCCTCATTGATCCATGTCATGTCCATGTTAGTAGGAAAACCTTTTTAGATGTGTCCTCTAATTCCTCCTAAATGGGTTATTAACATTCCTCATTAAGAAGCTAGTGGTGCAGCTAGTGAGAGCAGTTTCAGCCCTCTAATAACGATCCTTGGTGAATACTATCAATGCTAAAACTAAGCTTGGTAAAGGAGGAGCAAATGCAGATACTACTCCTTCCTTCCACTCCTTTTTCTGTCATGTGCACATTATGTGAAACAATATTTTGCCACTGAATAGTTAAAAACATTGCCAAATGTAATGTTTTTTCCACACTTTTACTTCATTGTGAGCCTGTGATGCAGTGTGAGGGCTAGATTAAGATTTTAAAGCATTACAAATCAACAGTTTTTTTGTGAACGTAACCTACCTGCTTCTAACTGAGTCACCTTGCATTACACTTCAAATATGAGTACTTTACAGCAACTCCAAACTCAAACTGTGTGATTCAAAGCAAAGCACAGATCCATACTAACATTTAAAAATTGCAGCAGAGAGAATAAACTGCCTTTAGTTCATGGAGGGTTTCTAATATAAAGGCAGTGAATAGAGTGCTGTCATTGCCTTCCTGTCTGTTTCCTGATCCTATAGTAACACTGTTGCCCTGTATCCGCCTGGGTGATGCACCATTCACTGTCTATTGAGCCAACATGATCTGCCCCTCTGCTGCACTGAACATAACACTCACACATTTTTAATACGTGCATGTTCTCCAACTGTGTGTAACACTAGCAGCCAAAGAGGCTCAGTTTTTTCTTTTAAAATAAAAGATGATGAAACACGAGCTAATAGCATCAAATCAGCAGTGCAAGGCTACCATGCTAAGCTAAGCCTGACCATCCAATCTGTCATTCCGGCCAAGAGCGGAGGAAGAAGAGCAAGCTCACCTTCTTGATGTTGGTGTACGTGTAGAAATACAGCTCCCTGCCGATGTTGAAGCACACCCTCTCCGACTCCTCGCCCGGGTCTTCGGGCTGCAGCTTGACCATGGAGACCCGGACCGGCGGCAGGAAGCCCGCCGGAGAGGAGTTGGCTGCGGCATTGGAGGAGGAGGAGGAGGCGGCGGCGGCAGCAGCAGCAGCGGCGGCGGCAGCAGCCCCGGGCCCCTGCAGCAGCCCGACCCCTCCACCGGGTATCGGACCGGTTCCAGCCCCGGGGCCCAGCGTGGCTCCGGCGGACGGACCCCGCGGCAGCCCGCCCCGCTGCTGCGAGTCCGAGAGGGTGAGCAGCTTGTAGAAGCCCTCTCTGGTCCGGAACTGGGATTTAATCTCATTGATATCCTTCAGAGCACCGCCATCTCCGGCCATTTTTAGTACAAACAAGCCGCACAGGAAACTGTGATTCTGACCTGGAAATAATAATGCTGCAATAAAAAAAAGTACTAGAATAGAAATGGGAGCGGCGGAGGCGAGCAGCAGCAGCCGAGCTCAGCTAGGCCGACCAGCACACCCGGTCTGCTCCAGTGCATTTTACACCAGAACCGGCCACCATACCGCTGCTGTCTGATACATAAAGCCCAAGAGAAAGCCCTTCCGAGCCGGTGTAAGCATCATCCTCGGTCAGCTCTCTGCCTCCGTTCATCCAGCGTGCGTAAATACGTGCGATCAATGATGCGTCGGCTGCTGGCCCAGTCTGGCACTGCGCACTCCCACTAATGTGTCGGGGGTTAAAGAGAAGGCGTCCGGCCCTTATCCGGCCCTGCTTGATTTATCAACCTCCCAGTGACACCAGGACCACCTAAAGATAAGATTTGGTAGGATCAAGACAAGCAACAGTGTAATAGGTCTACTGCTTTCAAGACGCTGGCTAGAGTTTTTTTTTTTTTTTTTTTTTTACTGGTACCTCTTTAAAATGCATTATGTGGTGTCTTTTTATGGAAAGAGATTAGTGCCACAAGAGAGGGCTTCATTTGAATTGCAGAAATCTGACACTGTCATGCTCACATTGACTTTTTAAAGAAAAATTCTCTTCCTGAATACACTAAAAATGATTAAATTAAATTTAAAGTAAAGATGTCGTCTATAACAGAATGCAGTGGCTTGTAAAAGTAGATGCAGATATTATTGATTGTATGTGTTTAGCAATAAATTCACATGTGTTGTCTTGCTTATACCCCCCATGCCCATTTTATTGGTTTTCTGAAGACTAATAAATGTGCATGAGGGGGTTGTAAGCAAATCAACATAGCCACAGCTTGTCAAATGTGACCCAATCACACCATCTAAACACACTAACAGAGATTACTTAATTAACTTTCTCCTTTCATTAACTGTAACTGATTTGCCCCCGTTCCCCCTCCAAGATCAATACAATTCACCTCATCTTGTGTTAATTAACTTTATTACAGTGTAGCGGCAGTGGCAAGTGTGTATCTTCGATCCAACACTGACATACAAACTCAGGTTATAAAAATACAAAACACACAGTATGAGCAACAGCAATGCTGCTCTGCTCCAGTCCTTTATGCTTTATATGAAGTGTCTTTAGGAAGCTGCTGCTTGTATCAACAATGCGGTGGCAGAAGAAAGTAGATACTCCTCTTTAGTCTTAGAGGAGGACCTTCCTTCACTATTCATTTAGGGTTTTCTCAGATGTCTGGATTCAGGAGATTATTCTGGATCTCACAAACCAAGGTGAAATTTGGATAAATAAGAGCAGGCTCCCCTCTCAGTGTAAGGGATTAAAGGCAAGAACACAACAATCGTCTTGAATTGGTTTGACTTTGCAACATCCTGTCATCACTTCCTTATGACATAGTTCCTGTCTTCCATTTAGAAAATAAAATACTGTGGCAGTGATGCATCCGTTCCCATCACAGTTAAATCATGACAGATGATGGAAGATCCAAATGTTGATGACAGATGTGTTCATTCTCTTCTCCTTGAATACTGCAAGTCCTGGGTAGAGGCATTCATATAGAAGTGGTGTTGGGAGTTTCCCATGATGCTCTATGCTAGCAGGCGAGAGAGTCAGGGCAGCATGACGTAGCTCTCAGCAGTTTCCAGGACGTACAGGTTGGACAGCCCCGACTGGTCCTCTATCTGGTGTGTCTCCAAGACGACCATCCTGCAGCGAGAAGGTCAAGTAGGTCAGAGGATGTCAAGCAGGGATACTGTTAATATGCAGGGCAGTATCAGTCTGATGTCAGTTACAGTGTTGGAAGGTAACTTTACATGTAACGGTGTTATGTAATTTAATTACAAAATAAATGTTACTGTAATCCGTTACAGTTACTGAGAAAAAATATGTTGTTAAAATAAAGTTACTTATGAAAATGTTGATGATTACAAAGGGGGTTACATCTGAAGTCAGACCTTTAAGATTTTGCTCAGGAGGGTTTTTTCCTCATTTTTTAATATTTAACATCTTACTGAATAAATATATTGCTGTTTTTAATTCTTTGAAATCAATATTTTTTTCAAGCCTTCTTTATTTTATATTCCAAAATCTACATAAACTAATGAATACATTTTCAAATGAGAGATAAATCTTGCTTTATAAGAAATGATTTCCCTTATAAATCATGTCAATATCCATGAAAAACACCTGAACTTAGATTTTGGTGCTTAATGGGTACACTTACCCTAACAGCTGAAAACATTAGTTAAAAAATTAGAAAAGTAATCAAATGTAATAAGTTACATTACTTTGATGAAGTAATTGAAATAGTTACATTTTAAATAGGGTAACTACTAATCAGTAACCTATTACATTTCCATAGTAACCTTCCCAACCCTGGCAAGTTATGAATGAAGATGCAAAGCCAGAATATAATCTAATATTCAGATTAATTGCTGAATTTAAATATATTCCTGATATTTACCTCAGTTTCACCTCAATAACTGTTTATCACATCAGACGGTTCCTCAGTGATAAAATCCAAGATGTGTAATATTACAAATATCTGTCTAATTGGTCTTGGTGGGTTTTTTTTTTTACTGTTGCAGAGAAAAAGTCTTTGACACAGGATGTGTTGATTTGTTTAACATTTCTTATCATCTGACATCAACAGAAGCAGAGCTGATTATTGCGCATTAGGCACCATGTCCGAACAAGATAAAGAAAAACGTGCCACCTGCAAAAACCTACATTTTTATCACCATAAAGATCTAAGCAACCGGATGTGTCTTATCTTTGTTCTTATTTGCTATGCTGCCAGGTCTCTTTTGCAAAACAGCAGTGAGCAGTGAGCAGCGAGTGAGTATATGCCGTACTTGTCTGACTGCACCAGTCTGTAGATCTTCCTTGCATCTGTGGTTTCCTCCAGCACCTCAGTGAAACCTTGTCTTTTCCTCTGCCAGCCATGACGCCACACTGCTAACAGCGTGTCCTCCAAATACACTGGGTTAATTGACAGAAAAACAGAGTCAATACTTTAATTCAATTTGGTAATGCACCCCTATAACATTGTGGGACTCCTGATGGATACAAATTTAAATCAAGTGCAGCAGAATCAGAAAAATCAACTTTTTTATTCCATTTATTCTCAACTCAATTAACTCAACTGCATAAATGCAGGTGTCTTATATAACCTAGCTGCTACTATAACGTCACTTCTTTCAATCCCAACTGATGCTGACTCAACTGACATCACCTGACTCTTTCTGCAGTCACAAAAGGCTTTATACACCTTTTCTCACATATGCAACACCTGTAAACAGACTTTTAATGTTTCAAAATTTGGTGAAGTTCCCCTTTAACTGTCACTGGATTTGTCACTGGATACACTCACCTATAGACTCCACTTCATGAGCGAAGGTGGTCTCGTAGGACGTAGACCTGTTGCTCTTCAGCTCTCCCTCCAGGCCGACTATATGTACTGACCCTGTGGAGAGAGAGGGGGGTAGTCGACAGTTTATCACCTGTTACATCAGTGTGGAAACATGGAAGTAGATGAAAACACGGAGGACACATAACACTGAATTTATGCATTTATTATAAATCACATTATTACAATTATTGCCAAATCATTACCTTGTCTATCAAATATTTCTTGTAGTATTATTATTGATGTACTTTGACCATCAGAGCCTCAGTGGGAAACGAAACCCTCAAACCCCTGATAGTGTTAGGTCTGCCACAAACTTATAGAAGAATAAATGCCAACCTTTTTTTAATTTATTGGTATTTTGATAATAATGACAGCTGTAGGAATTTGACTCAGTGATACCATAATAGATACAGTACAGTAATATCATGACATATTGCACCATAATGGGGTGTATGTCCTCTCTAATATGATAAGGGGGTAGGGGGCACATTAATATGAAAACCTGTGCAATGTAGTGCAACCCAACACATTGGAAAACCATGAATCACATGGTCTCTTGTGAAATGTATTGGAACAAAGAGGTGTTGATTCAATAATAGTATTTCTTAGAGGCCAGAACTGGTAATGTTAGTTGTTTTTTTTTAAGTTTAGATTATTTCTGTCATTTTTAAATGTCTGTAACTCAAATACACATGTAAATAAAGAAAGAAATGACCAAAAAGGTGTCAGCTGAAGCATTATATAGGGTTTATAACACCACCAACCCTCTTTTCACCCATTACAAAATTCATATATACAATAATAGTTAAGCCTTTGTTTTATATTTATTAATCATCTTTTCTTTTTTTTTATATTTCAAGTCTTACACATTTTCAAATTTGTGTTGTGATGTGCACAGCTGTATAATGTCTGAAAGCTATTTTGTAAGGTAAGGTAACTTAATTGATCCCCCTAACCCTAACCCTAACCCTAACCCGAGAAATTCAAAATTGACACAACAGTAGTCTTGTAATGGTGAAAGTGATAAAAAAATAAAAATGAAATAAAATACTATACAATAAACAATCTCTGTGTAAAATAATTTTTCAATCATATAAATCTACAATGTACATAAATTCCTGATAATATAAACAGATTATAAAAGAAAATTGCATTTACTTACTTTCTATGAGGATGAGGAGTGAGCTGTTGTCCAACTGGTTTACTTGAACAACATCTGCACACGGTTTCTCTGTAAACAAACACACAAACATTGCACCGCCATCATTAACAACAACAACAAACAAGCAAAGACATAAGTGGGCTGTTTGTCCCTCATTTCTCTCACAAGCTGCTATAAAGGACGTAATGATGCAGTCTGCACTTACCCAAGCCAGAGTTGGTAAACCAGGAAGTGTTGGAGTTGAGGTTGATGTAATCTACAGTGACTGGTGTGTTGGGGTTGGACCCCCGAGAGACACCAATACACACCAGTGGGTACTCATGCTGGGGCACCACCACCATTTGAAACACCCGCAAAGGGTTGGGCAGGGGGAAGTCGAAATTCTGCAAGTCAAGATTTGGGTATTTAGTTGTTTTTCATCTCACGTAGTGCAGCTCACAAATCAGACGGCTTAAGTGTTTTGCCCCAAAACACTTACAGTAAAACTGCAACCTTTTAGCCACAAGAGGGCATATAACTCAGGGTACCAATAAGTCTCTCCTCAAGACTATAACCATTTTATGCTCAAAGGTCTAAAACTACCCCTTAAATTTAATGGCGACCATAAAATGTTTTATTTTCCTTCCAGCAGTCATTTTATTAGCTGCTGTTATAGTTAACAGTTTAATAAAAAAATTGTAAAAAATGAAACACAGACAAGTAACAATCAGCCAATGGAATCACACCATACAATATCTAAACTTAGACATATTTTTTGGTATCATTTTTATAATACACATGTATATATATGTAGCATTTAAAACCTATTTAGCATTTATGGGGTTTTTTATGCTTTTATTTTGCACACTTTTTTCATATAAAGTTTCACCTGCAGTGCAAGATGAACGAAAACGTACTATTTTATATATACGTTTATACTATTTTATTTGACTGTTTTATTTAACACCCCCCTCCTCCTTTACAAGAAGAGGTTTTGGGATTTCGATACAATGCTCTATTAATTTCATGGACCTTTAAAAAAAACTCCTGCTTTGTAGTATTTGCTGTTTGCTGCCACATTAACAGCGATGTCAAATAAATGCATTTAACCTCTGGTTTTAAAAATCCTGTCCTACATTTTATGTTTCATTGTCATTTTTCTTTGTAGGAAATCCTGATTCTGGATGTTCTGACCTCTCTGGGACACAGCATTAGATTTAAGGAGTAAAATATCAGAACATAAAGGAATAATTACGTAATAAAACAGGCTTTGCAAATTTTAATGGCTGGACATTTGCTCTGGAAAATTATAATGATTCTGTAACAATTTTCTGCCATTTTATATACAAAACAGTTAATCGAGAAAGTAAATGGCGGATTAATTGGTAATAAAGAATAATCTGCAGTTGTAGTCCCACATACCTTAATGAGCATGAATTTGTGCATTGGCTCGTACCACTGCAGCAGCACCACACTGGACTCCAGAGCACAGACCAGGAACACACAGCCTCGCTGCGAGTTATCTGCTGCAGGAGACAGGACAGAAAAACAAGTTTTAGTTTAATTATCTCACATATCAATCACATCAACACTGGAAAACTGTCAACTGTGCAACATCTGCGTCCTTATGCAGCTTCAAAATGAAAAGTGAAGTTTAAAGGGACCCTTTGGGGTTTGTGACCACCAGCAGCACTATGGAGTCATTTCTTATGATTAAATGTAGGATGCACATGCAGGTGGCACGATTTACCTCCTGCTGCTGGTATCACGCTGTCCATATAGTTCCCTCACTGTGATAATTCCTCCTGTTCATACTGACTATTAAAAGATCTCCTTTAAATGTGCTTTCAATGGAAGTGATCGAGGACAAAATCTACAGTGTGTCCACACAGTCATTTAAAAGTAGATGTAAAGCTTATATGAGGCTTCAGCAGTCTGAGTTAGTTTTGTGGATATCTGACACATTTACAGTCTTTTTAGCATCAAAATTCCCTCTTTGTGTTTCCCTGTTGAGCTGTTGTGGAAGTATAGTAACAAAAATAGGGACTTTGGCACTAAAAAGACTAACGTTGAAAGATATCTACTTGATTTGATTCATTTGGACGAAGCTTCATATTAGCTTCAGATAAACTTTTAAATACATTTTTGCAAAGAAGGAGGACAGCAGATTTTGTCCTCTATCACTTCCATTGTAAGTGCATTTGAAGGGATCTTCTAATGGTCAGTATGAACAGGAGGAATGATTACATCAAGAAAAACCTATTTCAATGTTCACTTGGGCTCTTGACTGCTACTTTAAAGGTGCTGCTCTTTGTGTGTTGTTATTTACTCAAATTACAGCTAAACAGTTCACTAAAATATGTTTCTGAAAACATCTGAAGCAAGAAATAGGCAATGCACTAACATAATCTTGATCCATATATGATCAGAACTGCGTAGTTTGATAGTCAGATATTGGTGCTATATTGCGACATCTAGTAGTTGACGGACGGACTTGGCAAATTGCTAACCTATCCTTTAATGCCATATTTAGAAAAAATGTGAACCTGTTCTTTAATATGTGGTGGTGGTAATGTGCAAACAAATATACCAGTGTGCTAACAATGGCGAGGAAAGCAGACTGCAATCTAGTTAACATGGATGTAATCAGTGCACAGTTTAAGATATTTTTAAAAATCAGCTTTGCAAATGTTTTTCTGGAAGGAAAATCAACATTTTTGTTAAACCTCAAGGAAACACACTGAATGCAAACTTACATTTTGCAGGGCACATTTAAATCCTCACACGCAGGCAATAAATAAATAAAATAAATAAACTTTGAACACTAATGAGGCAGAGAGGTGATAGAAGAGAAGAAGTGTAGAAACCTTTCCACTACATCTGAACACACACACACACACACACACACACACACACACACACACACACACACACACACACACACACACACACACACACACACACACACACACACACACACACACACACACGCATACTATGTAAGTAAAGTAAATGATTCCCTAAATTTAAGAATATAGTATCTCAGCACACACATAAAATATATCAAACATTATCTGGTCTTACCAACTGAGCAGGTCTTGCAGCCTTTGGTATCAGGTATTTTACAGCTCACTGAACATTTCCTGAACACAAAATAGATAATATAGTTTTTTTAATGTAAAACATAATGTCCAAAAGTGTTTTGAGACAAACTTTTCAAACCAAACAAAAAAGAAGTAGCGACAGAAAAATGAAATACAGAGGAGAAAGTCCTATCGTTACCTAGGTAACAGCCGGTGAGTCGGCAAAGGAACCATCCTCTGGTCTCTCCGAGCCTGTTCATACAGCTCCTTCAGTGAATGGGAGTGAAGCTGCGATGATTTACCTGTAAACACACATTATGCATTTATTGTTTCTTGACATAAAGTTAATTAGTAAATGTAATAAGAGTTAGAGCTGAAAGAGGAGCAGAATTCCTTTTGAGCTGTTAATTATAACATATGTTGCTTTTGTTAGCAGCTCCTCAATATGTCCTTTAAACAGAAAGAGCGTCTCCTTGGCATATCAACTATAGCTAAATGACGTTTCAGTTTTTATTCAACACGCTTCTTTATTTACCTGATACAGACATGAGGACGTTATTAATGATGTAGAGCCAGGTACACTTCCCCGGATACAACTGAAAGAGAAAGAGAGAATATCCATTCATTCACTGCGTCCTTATTACTCCACTCAAATGATTTTGCTAACTTTTCAAGTTTTTATTTGCTTTTGTAAAAAGCTTTTCTGATTAAGTACCATCAGACTGTTTAATGTGCCAAAGTAATGTCTGTGGTTTCATGTTGGACTGTCTGCTGTGTATCTTTTACATATTTTTTAGGTACTGCAGGACACTTTTTCTGGCACTTTTTGCACACTGAGTATTTTATTACATATATATTTATTTTATTAGTACAATTTTGGGGCATTTTAGTTATATTTTATGTTACGTGTGGCTGTCTTAAGTGTGCATATAGCTGCTTAAAACTAAGCAATGTCCTGTGAATGGTTAATGAAGTATCTATTCAAGTGTGAGTTGGATATTTTAATATGTCAGAATCGTCTCCAATAATCACTTCTGGAGCTGCAGACAAAAGTTTGGCCAAAACAACATTACCAATAACTAAACTTGACTTCTTGTGTTAGAATAATTCTGGGGCTTAATGCAGTCGCCTTGTTTCTAACCCAAAGTCTGTAAAATATTGTTGTAGCTCTGCAGTAAGTTAGATAAGGATCCTACCAGCTCCATTGTGGTCTCTGAGCTGTTGAGGTTCAGGGTGTAGATTCCTTCTTCTGCCCCCAGGATGAGATGCCGGTCTAAGGTTGGGGGAAGAAAAGAGACACACAGGCTGGTCAGACAGATATAACAGACGTTTTATAGGGTTAAAAAAAGAGAGAGCAGATAATTTACTGGTGCTTCTGTGTGTTTTATTCAATGATACAACCTCTGTTAGCTGGGTTTTCCCAGGTTATGGAGCAGTTTATTTTCAGAGGACATCCATGGAAGATCTTTTTAAAGTAGACCTGGAAAAAAAGAGGTGAGGGGTATTAAATTATCCATTTGATGCCAGAATGACTCTATTTTACTGCCTTATCTACAAATAAACACTTGCTTACAATGCTAATGCTTCAGCATGTTAGCAAGCATAATATTAATGTTAATGTTGTTGAGTGTATTAGCATTTTTCAAATTAGCACTAAATAGAATATATCATCATTTAATAAAGAACTACAATTCAACCTTGTGGTGGCTAAAGAGGAAAAATCTGAGGGTTTTCAATGTTATTAGAATACATTGTCTGGGGGAACAATAATGTCTAAAACAAAGTTTGTGCCATTCCACTAAGTAGATGTTGAGATACAGCACTGTTCAAAAGTCTTAGGCCACCATTAGATTAGTTGTTTTAGCAATGCTATAATGACCATATATAATTATTTCTCAATATCTTTAATAGACCACAACCAGAAAATACAGGAAATGTGTATGCAGTATTAAAAAACAGAAATATTTAGTGTGACCTCTCCTTACACTTGAACAATAGCAGGAACCCGGCTCTCTAAAACCTAAATGGAATGGGACCCTGTAATCGCTAACACCTGTATTTATCCTACTATTTCATGTCAAAATGACTGCTGTGAAAAAGGTCAATTACACCAGGTTTGTGCTTTACATACACATTTAACTCATTGGAAGCTTGCTAATATGTATAAGACCAACTTTCAATCATATCATTCCATTCAAAATGCCAGAGATCACAGAATATGACAGACATCAAATCACCTGGACAGAGGAAGAAATAAAAGACCAGAAGATTTCTTCATAAAACTAATATTCTATTTTAACCTAATTTGTTTCTCTCTAACTTTTAATAAACCTTTTTATTCTTATTCTCTCTTATTTTACTTATTTATTTAATTATTTTTTATCTATTAAATTATTTATTTTCACTTCTTTATTTTCACAGCTTGTCAATCAACTAATTGTAACGCACTTTGAACTGTATGAAAGGTGCTATAAAAATAGAGTTTGATTGCATGATTGATTGATAACAAAAAGATGCATTTAAATCCAATGAATAGCCTTAGAGATATTTCAGTATGGACCAAAGCAGTAACAAACAGACAAAGACATCCCTGGAGGCAACATATTGAACAAAATGAGCCACTAGCACGTCTAAAAAATAATAATGAAAATAATAACATTACAAAAGGGTATCACTAAACAGAAGTATTCTGTGTTTAATATTTTTTTTAAAAAGGTATAAATTACACAGCAATTTTTTGTCTGCTGTGGCTTTCTGAATGTTTTATGTGGATCTCCGAGGGGCAACATCCAACTTTGTGATCTATAGCTCAAGATATTCTAATAAATATCTGCTGGATTTTAAGCTCTGACAGTCTCCCTTGGGTAAGAGATGGTACACACATGTGCAAACTTCAAACACAAAACCCCTCCAACATCTCAGCCGCTCAGCAGTAGCATTATAGATGAGGGGAGGGGGAATTTTTCTGGCAAAGCAAAAGAAACTCACAGGAGGTTTCTTCATAATGGGGCTGACACACTCAGCGGGGTCCTGAGAACAGAAAAGGGAAAATCTGATGATGAGCGTGTCAGGATGCAATAACAGGGAGGAAGAGAAGATAAGGATAATCAAAAAGTGAAATGGATATACATGTGACTCATTTTCCTCCATTATCTACAGCTGAATATGAGCTTCTGTTAATCTTTCTATCTGTTCTATAAGCAGACTTTTGATTCCTGTCACAAATGCACTCTTAGTTTATCACCATTTCTGTTACTTCTGGGGATATTTCTTCTATAATTCCTGTTCTAACTAGTGTGTAGTGTTGACTGGAGAAGCATTAAATTCATTTATATGACACAAACATTTAAGTGATAAACAGGCACAGAGCTACTGAGTGCAAAGCAGGGGGAAACACTTTTTCCCCAATTTTTTGATCCTCTGTTTTACCTTTGATGGGAGATGCCGTCTGCGTATGCCTTTAGGGGGGAGCTCAGGAGGAAGGAGGTCTGCTGGGTTCTCATTCAAGTGGACAGGTAGGGACAGAGGGTCTGGATCACACACACACATACACACACACACACACACACACACACACACACACACACACACACACATGAACACATGGTGAAAAACTGTGGGATATAATACAAAGGTAGATGTATTTCCTGTTGCGCTCCCACCGCAGCAAAAAACAGTTTTCTGGACTCTGGACTTCTTTCTAGACTATGTGTGTGTGTGTGGGGAGGGGGGGGGGGGGGGGGGTTGGGGGGTGCTGCCTTCTTTCAAAACCATGTGTTCGAACATTAATAGCACAACGCTATACTGCAAGGATACAAAACAGAAACAGAAATGCTTCTGCTTACGCTGGTGGAAAGGTCAGAGTTCAAATCTATTAAACCCTTCACTTAATCCTCTTTGATTAAATGACATCTGCCTCATTTCTGAACATAGCCAGTATCACTAAGGGATGTGTTCAGAAGTTGCACATTACCACACCCAACAGTGATATCACAGCATCCTGTTTGGTAAAGTTAAAACCGCTGGAGATCAGTAAAAACACAAGGCAAGGCAAATGTATGTGTGTAATACATTGCAGCAACATGGCAATTCAAAAATGCATCATCTTTAATATTTGCATCCAGTGTTGGCGAGTAACTAGTTAAATGTAATGGTGTTACGTAATTGATGATTACAAAGGGGGTTACATCTGAAGTCACACCTTTAAGATTTTGATAACCCGAACCCTAACCCTTTTTAAATATTTGACATGTTACCGAATAATTATATTGCTGTTTTTAATTCTTTGAAATCAATATTTAAAAAATATATATTTTGTATATAAATCATGATGTGGGCTTAATTGGAGCACACCTGAGCTTAAATGGTGTCACAGTACCAATTAAGCCCATGCCAGACTTTTGGCTTTTATCATCAAAGATCTTTATTTTATATTCCAAAATCTACATGAACTAATGAATACATTTTCAAATGAGCAATAAATCTTGCTTTATAAGAAATGATCTCCTTTATTAATCATGTCAGTATCCATGAAAAACACCTGAACTTAGATTTTGGTGCTTAATGGGTACACTTACCCTAACAGCTGAAAACATTAGTTAGAAAATTAGAAAAGTAATCAAAAAGTAATCAAATGTAATGAGTTGCACTACTTTGATGAGGTAATTGAAAGTTACTTTACTTATTACATTTTAAATATAGTAACTAGTTATCTGTTACCTTCCCAACCCTGTTTGTACTATTGTAAAAACCTTACAGTCAAGTTCACAGGTATATTGTATATGTTGCTATTTAATTCCTTCAGCTGTGCCTATAACTATGTTCCTTCTTCTCATATGTTGTGACTTAAGCACAGTAGAAATGTGCAGTGGCTCACCTGAGTGTCGTGTGGATCGTGGTTGGGGTGTCGGTCGGACATGCGTCCCACTAGAGGTCCTCATGAGAGGGGTGGGAGCATACAGCGAGCAGGGTTTCCTCGATCGGTCGTCCTCCCCCGCCATGCTTTCCTCTGAGCTGGTCCGCGCTTTGGGCTGCGCACACGGAAACATGCAGATATTTAAATTTCATGACCTAGTTAGTAATTTTAAAACAATTTAAAACGGACAGAGCAGGAAGGGGTTTTGATGTTGACCTTTAGCAGGGGGTTATTTTTTACTTCATCTGTGGTTTTATGAGTATGTACAATCAGTCATGCACAAGTTCTCTGATACTGATCTTAGATAGTGGAACATTCCTATTAATTAATGACATTTCCTTGAACTTACGTTTGAAGTTTTAGTCTATACATGAATGTTATGAAATCCAAAAATGTGATAATGATTATATTGACATATTGGCAATAACATGTTATATCAACAATAGTTTTCATTTTCTTTACGTTTTTTTAATGTGAATAGAGTGTAACAACAGTTTTAATAAGACTTTTGGCTTAGCCTACATACACCGATAAAACCACGTTTCCTGCACTCAATACACACCTTTGGAGGAAGCGGAGGTGGGGTTTCATTACTGGACATGATGAGACTGTTAACAGAGAGAGTTTTTCAGTGTTTCTGGTGTGTTTATGATGCAAATACACATTAATACACATATGACAGTTTTAAGCATTTCATAGTTTACCTGGTGGCTTGTATCGTAGGGCTGAAGTGGATGAAAGACAAAGAGAGAAAGTGTCAGTGTAGTCCATTAAAATTGTGCATATAATTTTCTTAACCCTTACACACTGTTCATATTCTGACTCATAATTATTCTCTACACCAATTCACATTCAGAAATTCCCCATCAGTCATTAATAAATGTTTGATTAATCCTTAGTGAAGCTGTCAGAGAGCAAACAGAGTGTGTTCTATTTATTTATGGAAAACAAATTCACAATCACTATTTTATGGACCAGAAGAACATTTTATGTAATATGAAGTATATATTTAAATTTTGTACAATTTCATTTATAAAAATGTGTATCAGCTGCACAAAAATAAAACAATTATGCATTTTATTTCCATGGGTAAGGGTTAAGTAACTGCTATCATTAGCTTTCATAAATAGGAAAAATGTCCATGTGATTATCTGAGCTTGCAAAATATATTTAGCTATGAACATAACATAAGAGTTCAAATTCAGGCTACCAGCAGTGTTTTGGATTTAATCATGTATATGCTGTACTTTGGGGGAGTTTTTTTTGTTAGTTCAACATGGATCTGGTGTAATTGTAATTGTGTGATGTCGTTCTTACATATCCACATCGTCGTAGTCATCATCTGAATCTGTGTCCTGGTCCCTGAGAGAGAGAGAGAGAGAGAGAGAGAGAGAGAGAGAGAGAGAGAGAGAGAGAGAGAGAGAGAGAGAGAGAGAGAGAGAGAGAGAGAGAGAGAGAGAGAGAGAGAGAGAGAGAGAGAGAGAGAGAGAAAGTTATGTATTCACTCAGATTTGTTATCGATATAACTCCATGTCTGTGTTTAATTTTGTGATCCAGTTACCTCATTGGACTCATGTTAATGCTGGGCAATCCCACTGAAGGCCTTAACTGTAGAAAGCACATGCAATTGCCAGTTTTTTATAAAAGGTTACAGTCTACAAGTACAAACTTAATAAGTGCATGAAATAAGGAAGTAAAAAGAAGGAGAAACCACAAAAGACAGAACCCAATAGTCACAAATTCTCATCTACACTCCTCTATTTGTTGCAGTAAATTCATATTTCATGATAAATATTACAGTAAATATAGACTCTATAGACTATGTGCTAAACAATTATGACAAACGAGGACGCCTGCACACAAAACTCCCTCTCTGATGAGTCCTGTAGTTCTTGTTGACATTAACAGGACGTAACAGAGGTGAATTTTGGTGGAGGAATCTGTTTATTTTATTGTGTGCTTGTCTAAATATCAGCAATGTTCTTTTAATAGGTTGAAAATAGAATAATATTTACTGTACAACACTATGAGTGATCTAGATAGGCTGGGGACATCACAAGCTGTGTCCTGTAGATACCCTCTGTACTGTATGTATATATCCAGGCAATATGCAATATATATGGGTCAATGACATTTTCTTGTGTTTTTTCGTGAGCATTCAGTCTTACTTTTGGTAGAAAATGTTGTAAATGTCATTTCAAATGACATAAAACCAACAAAAATACAAAATGTTAATTTTAACAAATCTGATGCTGCTTTTAAAACAATTTTTTAAAAGATATTTTTGAATTGCTCATCTTGCTAACCCTAATTTGACATTAAACGTGTCGTAAGCTTACCGTGGTGTCCGGGGATTGTTTCTTCATAGGCCTCTGAGTATAGATCTGTTCCACTGAGCAACAGTAAAAAAAAAAATGCAGTCATTATTCACAATTATTATTCTCCAGAGAAACTCTAATCAGTATGCAGTAGGCAGTATTGATTTGTATTATTTCAACAGCAACATAATCATCAATAAATGAAGAGCAACAGGACTGAAGCAGATGTGCTCAGATAGTAGAACGAGTGACTTGATGTGTTTATTCGCACGCTTTCAGTAATGTACATCACTTGAGAAGGTGAAGTGCTGAGAACATGAGTAATGGACATAGAGTGAATAGTTTATGCCCCATATGTGATCATGGTCTTTAATCTTAATGAATGTATGAATGAATGAAATAAATATCATCTCTATCAATATGGATCTAAATATAAACACCTTTGGTATAATGAGTATTCATGTTGCTCTAAACAGATTAAGTTTGTTATTTACTGTTTATACTGTATCCACATACTATATATTATACAAAATCTGTCCGTTTTGAGAGCTATATACAAAACTAAATGTACATATTTGATTAAATGCATTAAATGAATCACTAAACTAAAAAGTCACTGGCAAGAAATATTTGAAAAAAATTGGATGAAAAAATATATTCAAAGTACATATGATATAAAAACATAAATAGGATATGTTTTCTTACAGCTTATGTCAGAGTTTGTCCTCTCTGCTCGGTTGTGTTTGTTGATAGACTGGATCCTCCTTAAAGATCCGGGCACTACCACCTTAAATCAACAAGAAAACAAATGATTAATACTATCTAACTAGAAATATACATCCATGGCCATACATTTAAGACTTAATTTCAAATGTAAAGTCAAATTATGATGTTCTGCTTCCTGCTTGGCTGATTCATGATGACTGTGATCAGGCTCTTCCTGTGTCATCAACAGAGAGCTTCACCTCAGTTAAAAAATAAAGTGTTAATAAGAATCTAGTTCAAACCTCCATCTCTTCATCGTCCGTCACCAGGCTGCTCTTCAGTTTCTCAGGGTGTTTGAACTTCTCCAGCAGGTCCAGGGTCAGGTCCTGGTTCAGGGACTGCTGGATCAGAAACATGTGCTGCAGGGAGGAGCAGGTTGGAGAAAAGATGGAGGGAGTAAAGATGAAGACAGAGATAATCAGTACAGCTGACAAGAGACAGTAAATACGTTATTTTATTAGGTTCTTTTTTGAAAATCATCTTCACACTGATGCACTACTGCTACCCAGAACATACTGTGAGTGTGTAGAATAAGGGTTAAGTATATATTGAAAAAATTAGTTCTGCTACATTTTCAGGGTCATTGAAATACATTTTAGGTTTGTTACTACACACAAACCTACTGGAGTCTACCATAATGCCACTGCAGCCACTCAGTATAGCTAACTCTACATGTGCAGTGGATTTTGTCCCTCATCTCTTACAGTGTCGTTACTTCTGAGGAAATAGTGTCAGTGCCTGTATAGAGACTAAAAGTTTCTACAAGACCTTTACCCACCTTCAAATGGACATGACACTTATTATATTAAGACAGACTTGTTGCAGAATTCATGACTACATAATATAAACTTGACTTGGAGTGAATGTGAGCAGTACTGACTGAGAGCATCTTGGCTGCGCTGGGTCTCTTCTTGGGGTTCCTCACCAACATGGCCTTTACAAAGTTATAAAACATGGAGGACCTGCACACAGGAGATAAGTTGGCAGCTTTTTATAACAAGGAACTTAATAAACAAAGATACATAATACTAGATTAGAAAATACTTCAACATCAGTGCAAATTATATACATTTGTTGAATAACAGTAGCCTGTACTGTCATATTATTAAGCCTTATATACTGTTCAGGGTCTAATTTGACCAATTTTTTATTTTATTTTAGAGAAGTTTTAGCCAGACATTTGATTACTTATCCTAATGTGACCCAGAATATACAAAAAATTGAATTATTTCACCTTTCTAAAAATGTTTCTGTGCAGTTTTTGACTCATATTTATAAAAAAATAAATAAAGAGTGGACTCTCTCTGCTCTCTGAAAGCTTAATCAAGGATTTATCACCAGTTTATTAATGACTGTGTTGTGGACTGGGGTTTGGGGTTGTGTTTTGGTGTTCCTTTTTCTGTCTCTCCTGCAGGGCTGGCGGTGGTTCGGGGGCGGGGTTGACCTACTTGTCACAGGAGCAGGGAACAGAGCAGAGCACACCTGGTTTCAATCTACAATCACCACCACTCCAGAAAAAGCCTGGTTCACCTCCACGCCCCTGCCAGATGATTCAGTTACCAAGCCACGGTAGAGCTATCAACAGCAGCAGTGATCTCTTTGTGTCTGACCTGATATTCACCTGCTTCTCTCTGTTTCCCCCCAGCCTGTGTCCTTGCTACCAGCCTCCAGCCTGCAGCCTCCAGTCCCCAGCCACCGCTGCCCGCTACGCCACCTGGAGTGGTCCGTTTTTTGTTCCCTTTTGCCCCAGGAGGGAGTCCAGTCTGATTCCCCTCTTCCAACTACTGCTATTGTCCAGCAGCACCCTCCGTTTGCAATAAACCTGTGTTTTGAACAGTTCCCCTGCCTCTCCTGCCTCTTGGGTCCACCTTGCTTAATCCCCAACAGACTGAATGATTTGTAGTTGTGAAATTATGTATAGAGGCTAATTATGCGTTTATACTGTGAAATGCCCAGATATGAGCAGTAAGTTAAGGTGTTTTTATCAGCAGCTTTATCTTTATATGACCTGCAGAGCTTTTATTGCTTCTCTACTTCTCAGATTTCAACATTTCATACTTGTGAACGCACACTAAGGCTTAAAATATACAATGCCTGATTGCAACAACTTGATTGATACTGTAGGAACCATTTGCTCCTGATTAAATGATTAAAAACAAAGTATATAATAATAGAGAGTGTGGTAAGTTTTTATTTACCATTTTGACTTGTCCTTCAGTTTAGGAGGCTGGTAGCCACTCTTGGACATGAGAAACAGGACCCTGCAGGAAAAAACATGGTTAATGAGAATCTGCATGCACATGAAATGTCACATACATTTGCACAAGTCTGGTCTGCTTTGTGTTTCACTCAGAAAAGTGACATGGAGATATGGGGGCAGACCCTGAGACACACGACTTCAACTAAAGTCAGAATCAAGTTACGGTACAACGACGAGACTTCATACTTGACCAAAAAAACACTTAAAACAACCAATGATAACCAATGACTTCCATTAAAGTTGGACTTGTCCTTTTCCTTAAAATGGGTCATCACCTTACCTGTGCTCTGCACTCACTGCAGCAGAGATACAGACAGACACCTTAAACCCCTATTTACTGTATAATACAGACATTTACCGATTTTATTTGAGGGATGAGTGTGTAGATATATCCACTGTAAAAAGTTGTATCTATGGCATGTACACAGCTGCTTTCTGATAACAATCCCACAAATACAATGCTTCATATTTTAAGGATGTGAAAACTACTGTCAGAGGACTTTACAGCTGATGGTGATGAAACCTGAAATTTTGATTTGCGTGTCTATTTAGTGTTTATTATACAGGGAGTAGTGAATGAGTGACTAAGGGAGGCCTCTTTATTTCACTTGCAAGCACAGAGCTTCAGGTTTATTTTGTCATCTTGAATATCATCATCAGGCCTCATATTAACAGTTGAAACATTAGAGCCACTAAGTCCCTATAAAAACTGAGAGGTCTGTTAATAATCCAGAGTAAGTAGGACACATGTTTTATATGCAGATTTGTATGTGTTATTTTCCTGTTTTATCATCACATTATAAATAAGCTAAGACTTAATTAGTCCCCACAGGAGAAATTTACATTGATTGATGAGGCATGAATCATAACAACCGTGCACCGTTTGTCCAATCAGAATCAAGCGGTGGTTATATTATCACTGGGAGTACTCAGGAAACACGTATTCACTCAGATTTCTTGAAGCTGATTGGTCAAATAGTGCTCAGGAGTTGCTGTTAGCAGCATGGTGATATAATAGTCACAGCTGGAAATCTTCATTTAGTTATCACTAGGCAACAGCTGCATGAAGGGTGAACTAACATTTATGTACTGCCATAAAATATGAGGAACAAAACTAATTCTTGATGAGCAAATATGGTCATGGTATAAACTGGATAATACACCCCAATTTATGTGTTAAAATAAAGCTGATAATCACAGTGTGGCAGATTATTCTTTGCTCATATTTATGTATTTGTGTGCAGAGGTGTATAAATGCTCAGACATGTGAGGTTGTGTGTTTCAGTGGGTATGTACCGCAGCGGGTGGACATCAAACATTGGAGGCTGCAGTTCTGCCAGCTCTATAGCCGTGATGCCCACAGACCAGACATCACACAGTTCATTGTATCCGCCTTTAATCTCCACTGCCGCCACCTCTGGTGCCATCCTGAGGAAAGGAAGGGAACAGCGACAACAGGTGATTTTAACATCACAGATGATATACAGTATAATAAAGCAGAGTGGATCTGTGTCTAAAGCGAAATCATTTAATTAGTTGAGATAAAACACTGAAAAATGACAGTTTGTCTGGAGTTATATCAACTGTAACTGTAGCCCGGTAAAACAGCAAGAAGTGACAGAAGAAGCTCATTATGAAGTGAAACAATTGTGCTTTTAAATAAGACAAGGATGTTCTGGGTCAGTTACAAGATAAGAGTATGCATTTGTTGGGCTGAAAGTGAAGAAATGTAGGAATAAACAAATAAACAGCTCACACAACTGCAGGGCTCCAATGTCCACTTATTATTTATTGCACCAAGGTGATGTTTCAAGCAATAAGTGAAGATTGGAGCCCTGCAGCTATTTATTTGTTTATTTCTACAGTTTCAGAATAGGTTAGATACCTTCAAAATGCTTTTTAGGCAAGAATATAAGAAGTTGAATATTGAACTGAATTGTATATGTCCTATATTAAAATATAGGACATATACTCATATACATATACATGTTAAACTATGGCAGGACATGTCATCATTCCATAATTATGTAATATGTAATTTCAGTTGTTTGTCACAACTATTATTTTTTCAGTGATTTTCATTTAAAATGTATAAACTGAGCTTTTGAGGCTTTTATGTGTGTTATCAATTGAAAACTATCAATTAAGAGTTCAGATGATGAGTTAGGCTATTGTACAGCATAAAATAGCGCATGTAAATGTTCTCCCTGCACCTAAATTATCAGCTTTAGGTGTTCACAGGGCAACATTTGAAGTTGCAAAGGAAGCTGCAGATTGATCTTGGGTAATGACCTTACCAATATGGCGTCCCAATGAAGGACATCCGCCGGGCCAGAGTGGCTGTGATCTGAGCTGAGATCCCAAAGTCAGCTACACAACAAAAACAGGGTGGAAAAAAACATAAAACCACAATAATTACGAATTTTTACACCTGTCATATTTGATACAGAGTTCATTTTTCATGTCACTGGAGTTGGTGTGCTGCAAAAAGCTGCTGTATGTTCACACACGGTTCTGACTTGAGACCTGGCTCAAGTTATGAAATCATAAATCATGAAACAATAAAAAATCATTTTTGTGTTGTTGTTTTTTTAACCCTTACATACTGTTCAGACCCAATTTTTAAATTTGAGAGCTGTGAAAACACCAAATACACATTTCTTTTAGTTACTTTCCTAATGTGACCTACAATATACAAAAATGGAAATATAATGCATCTTTTTTTTCTTTTTTGTGTGTGCAGCTAATACACATTTTTATATATGCAAATGTACAAATTTAACCAGTGTTGATTAAAAAATTCATGTTCTATCAAATGTTCTCCTGCACCATAAAATAGTGATTGTGAATGTCTTTGAATCAAACATAATGACTAATCAAACATGTATTAATGACTGAATTTATGAATATGAATTGGTGTACAAACTAATTATGAGTCAAACAGTGTAAGGGTTAAAATTATTTTAGATTTAATTCACACTCTAAGCCACACATAAAGCCATAAAAAAAATTAAAAAGTATTTCGTCATTTCTCAAAATCATTGTTTTCATTAAATTATCCAAACAGAACATTTAGTATTTCTTCTTCTTCTTGATTAAAATAGAAGCTAGAATGCTGCATTATCAGAAGCAAAATTAACAGCTTTCTCAAAATTTTTCTCATGAATAAAACTGAATGTTAGGTGTGATTCACATCACCACAAAATAAATTCCCAACCGGTTTGGAAACAGCCCAGAGGCCCATTCACTCAGTCAATAACATACAAATCGAGGCAGCCAAGATGTGTTAATTGAACTGTCAGTCTTGACTGAGGTGAGTGACTAATCTCAACAGAAATTGCAATCATCCACCCACCCAGCTTGACCTCTCCCTGATCATTGAGGAGGATGTTGGCGCCCTGCAGGAGAAAGAGGACGTGAGAAACACAACCATAAAAACATGTTCTTATATCCAGACTCCCACTCAGAGAACTTTAACTAAACCCACACTGGATGGAACATTTAAAAGTCTAATTAAAATGTATTACCTTAAAACTAATTATCTGATAATCATTTGATGCATTACCTTTAATAAGCATGAATTACTATTATTTTCTAGATTTTAATGTAAAGACACACTGCATTAATTAATAAAATCCTTTTCTTTATCATTATAAGATGAGAAATCTGAGAGATTGGAATTTACTAATTTACTCATTTTCTTCATGATGTTTCTATTGGGGATAATAAAATGACATATACAGATGATTTTACTACCAGCCATTGAGAACACATGCTGGACATGTCAAACTCTAACCTTCTACATGGTCTATGTTTAGTCAAAGTTTACATCTTACTCTTTGCCGCTGCAAGTGACCCAGTTTTTACATCTGCTGTAGTCTAATGTGTCTCACCACAAATAAAATGCAAGAGACAAGTAAACAAACATGTAGAATAAAACATCACTGTCTGACATGTTCACCTTGATGTCTCTGTGGATTTTCTTCTGTGCGTGCAGGTAGTCCAGACCCTGGTCACACACGCACACACACACGCACACGCACGCACACACACACACACACACACACACACACACACACACACACACACACACACACACACACACACACACACACACACACACACACACACACACAGCCAACATCGTAACAATTATGATAACAAATTTGACACACACAAAAAAAAGTGTTTTTGAGAGTTTTGTCCCTTCTCCACATCATTATCAACCATTTCAGATGATCAATAATAAATATTCTATTCATTTCCAGCAAGTAATAAATGTGACTTTACCTGTAGCATCTCCCTGCAGATGTAGGCTATCTGTGACTCAGACAGAGGGCCAGTCACTGCGGAACAAAATTCACTTGTTATGATTGAGTATTCAAATACTATGGGGCGATTTCCTGGACAGGGATTAAGGATCCATTGAGAAACAAATACTAGATTTGTTTCCACAGACTCTTATCTTTAGTTTAGGACTAGTCATATCTGTATGAAAAGCTGGATTTATATTTTATGTAGTAATAAATCAGAAGCAGCATTTATAGCCTTCACATGACTGGAAAAAGAGTGATACAAAAATAAAGGTTAATTTTAACAATAAAAAGTGTTGAGTGTTTTTAGAGGACATATAACATGTCAGAACTGAAAACGGTGACATTTTATAACAGACAAGTTTCACAAAGGTCCAGTTTAACCAAATGATCTAAACAACTATTTGGATTCAAAAAATGTCCATTTCACTGTTAATTGACCTGTAAAACTGTGTGTGCCAGTGTTATGGTGCCCTATGAGTGTGTGTTTCTACAGTAACAGTATGTGTTTGGTAATGTTTATGAATTTATAGTGTTAATTTCCTGTTTCTGTAGGAGATGAACAAGAACAAGACAGGAACTGCTACTAATATTAACACTGTTTAGTCATTTTTCTCATACAGAAGGTTTTGAATGATGTTTTTCTGTGTATGTTTTTGTCTCTTTTACAGTAAGGATCTGAGGGAATCGATTTATAGGTGTGAAAAAAACAAATAAATCTAATTGCATCAGATGAATTAAAACTATATTGTACAGGTTTTTCAAACATTACCCACACACATACACACATACTCACCATGATATATATCCTGGAGTGAGCCTCCTCCACAGAACTCCATACAGATCCACAATTTATTGGCTCTGGAGAAAAGTAAAAAGAGTTAATTGCTGTATCTAAGAATAATAAGTGAAAGTGAGAGAGAAAGAAAGACAAAACACAAGCCTACCGTATGTAGCTGCCATAATATGCCACTATGTTTGGATGTTTGCAGCTCTTCACTATGATGATTTCCTGCTGGATGATAGAAAAATCATCCTCTGTGGGACCAGACAAAGAGAGAGACAGGATACACAGTTATTATCGTCACATTACATACAAATAAAGGTGTGGTCAGTGAATATTTAGGTCAAGCACCATCTACCACAAAAGTTGGTTAAACTGGTTTTGGTTTAGCTACTGTCTGTGTCTATTCCTTTTATTTTTTAGCCTAAAATAACCAAAACTATCACAGAGCTCAGTGCACGGTTAGCAACAGAAGAAGAAGGTCAGAGTGCCAAAACTTCATTTAGAGACTAATTAGAGTTTTCCTTTATTTAACCGCTGTGTTACATTCTCAGTGTAAACCGTCCATGAACACGTATAAGAACTCTGACAGTGAATCTGCTCAATAAAGAAGGTATAAAATGAGAGGCCATGTTACATGCATTTAAATATAGCTGAATATGCTTATGCCTGCACTTTGTGGTGTGGTGACATGTCTTTTATGGTATTCTTATGGTATGTATCTTATGCTATGCATGTTATGGTATGTATCATATGGTATGTATCTTATGTTGTGAATGTTATGGTATATATCTTATGGCATACATCTTATGGTATGTATTGTATAGTATATATCTTTTGGTATATATCTTATGGCTCATTTGCAATCATACTTACTATGTTGAACTTTCCATTTAAACAAAGGTAGAGTGATAAGTGTGAGGGCATTGTGAACATCTAAACTTCATATCCTCATACTGTATATGTCTAGTGAAAAGTTTGGACGCACTTTCTCATTTAAGAGAGTGGGAGCGTGTGTCCATGACTTCATGTATTTTAATGACTGAACTGTCCCATACACCAGAAATATTCCCCTTTGCCTGACATATTTGGCACCATGGGAAACTTTGAGATGCCTATCAGAATTTAAAATTAAAATCTGTTGTTTGGAACAATGTCTGGCCGACAGGAAGGACAGAGTGGGTTTTAAAAGGTTAAACCAAAGAGGTGAGTCCCTATTTCTTGCCTGACAGAATTTCATACATATAATTAATCTGCGTGGTCTAAATAAGGAGGTCAGAGTGTGGAAATGCGGCTTTCTCATGTGAGCTGATATAGAAGATATTTATTAACTTACTACCTCTGTATTGTGGCTTTAATAATAAGTGATAAACTAAACTGTTGAATGTCTAATACAATGCATTGATTTGTATGAGTTATGTTGCTCTGCCACTGTGGGAAATGGTGACTCTCTTTCTCAGTATGTGTACGTCTGGCTCTTCCTCTTAACATTTACTGCAGTCTAATGTTTTGCCAACAGCTCCCTTAATGGCATCATAATGAGTATGGGAACTAGTAATTGTGTTGCATTTAATCAAGTTTGGGGACTTTCAACAGACAAAGCTGCACAGAAACATGTTCATTACATTTGTCTGGATAGAAAGTCTCTATATCAGAGCTCTCTCTTAGTTGCAGGCCCAGAAAGTAACAGCACTGTAATTGTCGTAATATTTTAGTATCTTACATTATAAAACATTTATTTAAAAAAAACATTGTGTACTGTAAGCACTTTTAACACAAAGACATCTGCTGTATCTCCAAATTCTACATATTCATTTTAATTTAAAACACAAAATGTGCAACAACATAAGGCCCTTTTATTTATTTATGTTTTTACCTATTTATTATCTTATTTAACCTTTTTTTATAGTTTGGTTCCCTTTCTTCCCACTACTTATCTTTAGCTTTAATATTATTTATCTACTATTTATCTTTGTCCTTTTATATACAGACACATATGTAGATGAGCAGAGGTGTATACATTTATTTAAATGTGTGTACACACACACACACACACACACACACACACACACACACACACACACACACACACGGCACATTCATATATGGGTATAAGTAGGAATATACTGCTTTTTTTGTTTTGTGTTTTCTTTTTATCTTTTTTCTAACTATTACTATTATTATCTTTAATTCTTCTTTTCCATTCCCTTGGCTCTTAAAGTTAAAAACTGAGGTTCAACTGTACAAAACCCTTGTTTCAAATTTTTTTTTTTTTTTAAAGTGCTATAACATGTATACATATCATGAATTACTGTATAGACTTTACATATATGTCACTTATCCCTCATTATTTATGTCATTATGTATACATATCATCCATTACTGTATAGACGTTACATATTGTACACCACTTATTATATGTATATAATGTCACTTATCACTTTTTTTTATGCATTCATTAATTACGTCATTATTTTTTGCAACCTTTCACACCTTAGCACTGTTTGTATCCTGTTTACAAAAATGGTTTCAGACATAATATGTTGTTGGTTCTATTTATATATATCATTTTTTTCACCTACTTGCTTGTACATAAAAGTTATATTAAAATGTTTAATTATCTTTATTTAGCTTGTTGTCTTCGTGCATCTTTCGAAAGGCCTTAAATGTGTGTGAACAACCTCAGTCAATAAAGCTGATTCTGATTTGAAAAGCTCAATATAGCACATTGACCAGTTTTAATGCTAAAGTCTAAACATGTGGTGAGTGTAAATGCAAAGTGTTGTTTTGTTTCCTGATAATATGAAATGAAAGCAGAGACATTCAGATATTCTCACCCGGCTCCATCTTGATGACCTTAATGGCTGCCAGCTCTCCATTCTGCTTGTGACGTGCCTGAAAACACAAAAAACACCAACACAGGTTAATGGCTTTTCACTGTATGCTGTTAGTCATGTGTTTTTTTGGTTTTTTTGAGCAGTGTTTTCCTGTGTCTCAGCAGGGCCTCATTTGCATGTGCGCTGTCCAGATCAGTGGAGTGCAGCAAACAGCCCACAGCACACCTCTTTGGCCTTAAAGACACAAAAATACATCGACGGTAAGACACACACTTTCAGCACGTATTCATGCGTGCACGGAATGACCTTTAAAAGTGATACAAAAGAGGTGCGTCAATTCTCTTTGCTCGTTTTATTATAAATAGATGCCGAGACACTGGTTTCCCTTACACATTAACTGTTCTAAATGAGTCCTAGTTTATTTCCTGATGTAATGGTTGATCTGACAAGAAGCTGGCAGACAACTTGCACCCAAACTGTCCCGCAATGGCACGCAGTTTCCCCAAAACCCCTGAAACACTAACTGTTTTACTGCACACTCATCTTCACAAACTTCAAATTTCCATGTCAAAACCAAACTTCTCCACTCAAACCGTGTAATCTTACATCTAAACCAACCTTTGCTTTCCAGACGTCACACAAAAAGCCCTCAGATACACAAAAACAGCCATCACACGTCGGGGAGATCCATTCAAAACACTACCGTAAAAACTTGTTACTGCAATGAATAATGGCGCTTAAGGTTTTCCCCCCAGAACAACATCTTTAGATTCAAGATTCAAGATTCAAGATTCAAGATTCAAGATCGCTTTATTGTCATTGTGTAAAAAGACACACACTGAAATTCAGTACACTGTGTAAAAATGGAACTCAAGACATCAAAAGAAAGATTTATACTTCAGACGCTCATCAAAACATGTTCACGTTCACATAATTACGAAATAGTTTCTATGTGTTTACTAATATAAACCAATGAAAAAATAGTTTGTACATTAACAAAGAAATTATGCTATCCTAGCATTGGTCAGACCAATGGGAAATTGTGTGTTAATTGGATTCCAGCTGTGATGTGGAAATCATCTTTTGGGAGATGGCATCATGGTTTGGGATGTTTAATGAATAGGCCCAGTTATAGTGTGTAAATCAGGGGTGTCAAATATATGGCCCATGGGCCAGAACTGGCCTGCCAAGGGGTCCAATCCGACCCACTGGATAATTTGGCAAAGTATAAGGTAATTCCAATTTTTCTGCTGCTTCAGAGATTTTTCCACCCTGATCTTGGAAAAAAAACACAAATACATATTGTGGTCATATTTAAAACATTCATATATTGAACATTGTGCGAAATGTTGTCAATCAGCAGCTTCTATGTAATATAATCTGAAAAAAACTGAGACATAATATTGTTGAATCATTTTCCACAGTAAATAGATGGTTATTATAGTAAAGGTATAATATATATAATATATATATTATACATATTATTTGTAGGTTATTATTCAATGGTTTTACTGGTCTGGTCCATTTGACATCAAATTGGACGTGGCCTGGTGAAAGGGTTAAGTAGGTTAAGTTAATCAAACTATCATGGTCACACAGAAGCATGAATATTATGGTTCTGACTTAAAAAAAAAATGTAAATAAGAATATATCCATTACTGTTAATTATAAACATAGCACAAAAAGTAAGGAAATTTGTGTTTGGTAGAGTATTTCTTTGTTGTAACAATGCTCCTTGGCAATAAATCTTATACCGTTGGAAATTCTGTTTATTTCCCTTTTGAATGGTGCCACACTTGTAAGGAACATGCATTTGTGTGATGAGCAGCAGAGCTGAGTATCGAGGTTGCGCCCAGGAAAATTTGACAAATCTTTTCTACCAATGCCGAACAGCTTATTCGGCTATTGACTCTTGTTTGGTGGATTGGATGACTGAAGTCTGAAGAAACAAGACATATTGGTGATTTAACAATTTATTCATTTAACAAACAGGAGCCTCAGTAGTGTGTGGAAGAACCATACACAGCCACAACAGCCTGGCACCTCCTCCTCATGCTGGTCACCTGACTGGTCACACACTGCTGTGGGATGGCATCCCATTCTTCAACCAGCATTTGTCGCAGTACAGCCAACGTGGTTGTGTTGGTCACTCTGGCACCAACAGCAGGCCCAAGCTGATCCCACAAGTGTTCAATGGGGTTGAGGTCAGGACTGCTGGCAGGCCATTTCATCATCTCCTCTCCCAAATTCTGGAGGTAGTCTCTGATAAACCCTGCTCTGTGGGGGCGAGCGTTGTCATCTTGGAGGATAGAGTTCGGTCTCAGACTGTGGAGGGATTGCCACTGGTTGCAGAATCTCATCTCGATATCTCTCTGCATTGAGATTGCTTCCAATGATGACAAGCCTCGTCAACAAAGAAATACTCTACCAAACAAATGTCCTTACTTTTTGTACTATGTTTATATTTGAGTAGGCTGTACACGCTGTATACCACCTTCTGTAGGCATAGCTGGTGTACTGTTAATTAATCTAAAATACACACAAAGTTCATCCAACCATCATGGTCATGCACTGAATATTATGGCTCTGACTTTATCAACAGAAAATCAAAGAAACAATTCCTCTCCAAACTGGTGGATAGGCAGCTAGTCAGTACAGGAGCACTACAGAAAAAAAACCAAAATGTTAACCAGCTCAATAAATTAAGAATAAACTCATCATAAACACTCCTCAGCAAGTGGAGAATATAATTCCACACGTACACAAACCAACCTAGCTAGTTCAGACATGACAGAAGTGAAAGCCCACCCACTTTACTTAGAGGAAATACTCATTCACAATCTGCCAGTCCTGAAATAGAAAACCATCCCCAAACCCAGGAGCACAGAGGTCAGAACTACAACCAGAAGATAAACTGCTACATTATGTGTAAAGTTAATGTGTCTTTCATTCCTCTTGTCACTGACGAAACCAGTTTGTTGTCGCAAAATTTACTGACATGAGCAGGATGTCATTTGCATATGGGGTGTAAGATGCCTTAAAGATTCTAATTGTACATGAAAAACACTTTCCCCCAAATGAAAATGCATCTTTCTTTCTCAAGACACGACTACAAAGCAGACAGTGGCCACCTCCACTGTCGAGGTGATACATTCATTTTTGGCGGAAAACCAACCCCACCCCGCCCCCCCGTCTCCTCTGCCCCCTGGCAAGGATGAACTGTAATGGAAGATGCCGCCTTGCAGTTGGAGGTATTTCTTATGTTGGTGGTGGTCTGTGCTCTTTACTAAAAGTCTGCCTTTG
The DNA here is from genome assembly GCF_963691925.1 of Scomber scombrus. Taxonomy (NCBI): domain Eukaryota; kingdom Metazoa; phylum Chordata; class Actinopteri; order Scombriformes; family Scombridae; genus Scomber; species Scomber scombrus. The sequence continues at coordinate 24,705,041 of NC_084974.1, forward strand.
TGTTTGACATTGAAATGGCAGACTGGAAAGTCAGGGTGATGTGGTCGCTGCAGAGGATGGTCATAAACAAAAACAAGTCTACTTCTTTTTATTTAAAATTTCCCGCAGGCATTTTTTTCCTATTTAACAAACAAACACTTCTCTTTCAAACTGATCTTAAAGGATCAGTTCACCAAAATCACTATACACAATTTTCTCACTTTCTCACCTCATAGTATAAAAGCATACGGATAATTTTGTTTTATCTGCTGAGGTTTTGAGTTACCTGTCTCTCAAGATTGTCGCAGCTACCCCAATAATGAGATGAAGAAAATTTGGTTTGTGGTGCTTTTAACTGTGTTAAAAATCTCAATAATGTGTCTTATCAGAAACAGAGTGAGCCTGTTATTCAGTACAATACACTGACATGACTGAGCAGTTTTCAGTACATGAACTGGCCCGGACTTGACTGGATTTTTGACTAAAAGACCCCCAAAATAAACTTTTAGCAAAAATTGGCCGGTTAACACATCGAGAGAGCAGCATGAGCATCTCATTAGAGTTGTGTTTCTGGCCAGCGATTAAATCACCATTAGTCCAGTTTTCATTGGCCTAACTCTGATCTGGTCTCCACCAACTGCTGAGAAAAATCTTTAGCTGCTCGATGCTCCATTTTCATAACCAGTCGCTCTTTGCATACACTAAGCTTGTCGAAGCTTGAAACCACCGTCTGCAGTGAGAGTCAACAACCCACAGTCTGTGCCAACTAAACTAACTAGCTGTAACATTAGGTGTTCATTTTCTGTAGATTTATTTATTACTACCTCCTATATGTATTTATTAGTGCCATTTTTATACTTAAAAAAAAAATCTATAGTGTTTTTATGTGTCTCATTGTTTGCTGGTTTATGTTTATTGTCTGCTGCTGTTTCTATGTGTATGTGCCACAGGGGACACACCATTTTGTTGTACTGCTGTGCAATGACAATAAAGGCATTGAACTGAATTGAATTGAATTGAATTGAATTGAATTGAATTGAATTGAATTGAATTGAATTGAATTGAATTGAGTCTTTAGTTAATTGAATTTTAGTCTTTTTTTCCCCTTGACAATATCAAAAAATATCACTTAAAGCAGGTTTAACAACATATTTTGCACACTGACAATGGCGTGCCTTCTTCAGTTTTTATATATATTATTAATGCCCAACGATAATATCTGTAGTTGTGCTCATAGCAAACTGTGGACTTCAATAACAGTCTGTGAGACATGTTTTGGGTAAAGTTTAGTCATGCTTATCGTTAGAGAGCAGATTACATGTACCGGTAAAGTACCTCAACGGACGTGAATTGAATGGACAAAAAACATTTCTGTTTAAAACTGAGGCATAACACGACGCAGTCATACTGTGCTGTACTCACACGTGGAGTACAGTGCAGAAAAACAAAAGCATTTAGTGGTTGAAAGGTAAGTAAGATCATGAAAGCAACAATGACAATGGAAATACCATTCAATCAAAAGAGACTGTTTGTGTGTGTGTGTGTGTGTGTGTGTGTGTGTGTGTGTGTGTGTGTGTGTGTGTGTGTGTGTGTGTGTGTGTGTGTGTGTGTGTGTGTGTGTGTGTGTGTGCGTGCGTGCGTGCGTGTGTGTGTGTGTGTGTGTGTTAGTGGGTGTGACAGGTCACATAGAGGAAAGATGTCTTGCTAGTGATCAGTAAACAACCAAACACCAGACCATAGAGGTGGACGTCACAGCGGAAGCCAAGGCAACCTTTCCATCTCGATGTTTAGTAGCTTCTTCTGATCACCAGCGGTAGGGGTCTTTCCTTTCTTTGACCTCTGCGATGACACACATACACACACACATGAAGCATACACATGTACTCTAAATAAGACATATTATAACACGCAAATGTGCTGCTAAAGCGAATGATCTCGCTCACAATACGCCTCAACAGAAAGAAGAAAAGAGACGAAGATGAAGTTGATTTAGCCAATTCATTTGAACGGTGAAGGGGAGAAAGTGGTTGAAGTAAAAGGAGTGACTGATAATATTACACACAGATATTTATATAAGAGCTAACTAATAACTACTGCCATGATTTCTTCTCTTCTCTTTTTCAGCAGCATTCAATAAAATAATCCTGCAAGTTTAACGCTTACATACTTTTCATTTTCTGACTCATAATTAGTCTTTACACCAATTCCTCATCAGTCATTAATAAATGTTGGATTCATCTTATGGAAAAAAGACATTCACAGTCATTATTTTATGGTCCAGGAGAACATTTTATAGTAAATGATGAATACAACAACATGTTAAATAAATTAAGGTTAAATTAAAGGTAAACTTGTACATTTTGTTTTTATAAAAATGTGCATCAGCTGCACAAAATAAAAAAAATAAAAAAGAAGATGCATTTTATTTCCATTTTTGTGTACTATGGGTCACTTTTGGAAAAATAAATAAAATGAATGTGTATATGGTGTTTTAACAGCTCTCAAATGTAAAATTAAAAAAGGGTCAAATTTGACCCTGAACAGTATGTAAGGGTTAACAGAAACAAACACAATGCGAAGTTGGCTATAATATAATCACATTTGTTCTTGCTTATGTATGATCTTGTGAAACTGTTCTGTAACTGTTTATTTGTCGCTTTATTCAGTTGTAGTTTGCTCTGCTTTTATTGCGCTCTGTGTTTTATATTTACTGTAACTGCTAGAAGAAAAGTCTGCACACTGCAGCTCCCAATCAAGTAGATTTAATAGGATACCACCAGTGACGTTTCGAGCTCAATGCTCTGCTTCAGACTAAAAACCAACTAGATAGACATCATCTTAAAAATCTCTTTCATTCTCTGGATATGCGCATCTACCACACATTTTTTGGGTATTTATTGTAACTGGCATGTCTGACAAACTGTTTCAGATTGCCAGTTTATACCTGGCCAGGGAAAACTAACTTCTGGGCTAATTCTGGTATATTAACAGTAATATTTATTAATATGCACACAAGTTTAAAAAAAGGTAAATTACACACATTCGTAACTTATTTAATACCAAAAAACCATACTAACTCTTAATTAATCCAAACTTTAACCTGTAATCTCCAATGATAACCATAATTTAAACCTAATCATAACCCCCAAAGCCTTTTGAACCTTATTCTAATGTTTAACCTCAGCACTCGACTGGCCAATTAATTCATTGGCAATCTCACTGCTAGAGATGAGAAGATCAGTTTCCTCTATATGTGTTCACTGTGAGCTACCTCCATTACATGTTTGGCCTAGTTTAGCAAAAAGAGAAAAAACTGGTTGTTCTCAGCTGACTCTTGAACATCCTGATCGGATGATAAGCTTACTACTGTAAACAGACAGGTTTTATAGTATTTATAGTTTAGTTCAGATGTAGTTTAGTTAGTAGTTCATTCATTTTAGCTTAACACACACCTGAGTGCAAAATATTGAATTAATAATTGATCTTCCCATCTGACTGTGGTTAATTTAGCAAATAAGTAAAATTACATTAGATTGTTCTTTATTTGATATTTCATCACACACACACACACACACACACACACACACACACACACACACACACACACACACACACACACACACACACACACACACACACACACACACACACTTGTCTTTATATGCTTATAAGGACACTCACTGACATAATGCACTCTCTAGCCCCTTACCCTAATCTAACTTACCCAAATCTAACCTTAGCCTTAAGACCTAGGACATCTAAAAGTGCCCTCACAACACGGAAATGTCTTCACAATGCTGTTTTTTAAGCTGAAATTGTTTTAAAGATTGTCTTTTCAAAGATTGAAAGACATGCACACACACACACACACACACACACACACACACACACACACACACACACACACACACACACACACACACACACACACACACACACACTGTCAGTTATCAGGTGGTATTTGGTTGCAATTTATTTAAAAATTCTTTGTATCGTAAATGATCTCTCTTCCTCTTTTTCATGGGTTAAAGATAAATCAACGCCAACCAAAATTCATGCACATTTCATTGTAAAACACACACACACACACACACGCACACACACACACACACACAGACACACAGACACACACACACACACACACAAAACCACACAAAACCACACCACTTCAGCAGAAACTTGACATAGTTAACTCGGCTCTGCAGGCTGACTCTCTGTGTAGTCCGCTGCTCATCTATCTCACTTCTTCATTTTGCGCCTGAGGTTGCACACACACCAGGTGCAGCCCACAGCTTCTGTGAGGCTATACAGGATGAAACTAGAGTTGCACTGTGTTGAAGAGCAACCCCAACTGCAGCTTAGTAGCACAAGCCACATCTGATAAGGAGAGATACAGTATCTCTGCAGACAGTATGCTTGATGGTTGGAACTAATAAACATAAACTATGTTGAAGGATTAACTCAAAGGCACATGGCTGCTGTGGGTCATGGCCTCTTTGTAATCACTGATTCATACATAGGGGATCCAACAATAAACATTGAGAGATACTAAAATACACAAAAATAAGATTTTTGGTGACTTTTTTTTTTAGAGCTTTTGGATAGATTGATATCTGGTATGTTCTTCCTCCAGTCAGGGTGTATAGTAAAGAACATAGACAGTAAATATGGTAATAACTACACCTGCTAAACCTTAGTGTGTTTGCATTGGCATTGTGAGCATGTTGGTTTTGTACTGTGCACACATTTTAGGCACTTTAGATGTTTAGGTTCTTATCCATCATACAATACCATCAGGGAGGCGTCTAATCAGTCAAATATATTCTGTAGCATGTAGCCCAAACATCCGGTCATAATCAGTCATAATGAACTACCTTCATCAACAAGAAGAACAAGGAATCCTGCAGGAGATGGTTTGGCCCCCACAGAACCCTGATTTAAACATTATGCAGTCAGTCTGGGATTACCTGAAGAGACAGAAGCAGCTGAGACGTTGAAATCCACAAAAGAAGAAGAAGAACTGTGGCGACTTCTCCAAGATGGAGGAACAACAACCGACCTGTCGAGTACCTGAAAAACTGTGTGCAGGTGTATTGAGGAGAACTGCTTCTGTTTTAAAGGCAAAGCTGCTCACTACAAATAAAACAATTGAGTTAGCTCATAAGTTAACGTATAAATAAAAACCATACATGGCATTACTTTTTGAAAGCATCCTCACTTTATTGTAAGTGCCTAAAACTGTGGTATGTAGCTTATTTTATAGGAAATTGACATCCTCATGTAAGGTTTGATTGATGTTCATATGTTAAATGCTGGAGATGAACAAGTTGGACTCAATTCTACTTTGATGTGTAGCTACTAGTTGCTGCACACACATCCACCTCTTAACTGTGTGTTGTACAACCAACAGGTAAAACCAGTTTCTATTTCCAGCACAGTGTTACAGAACAATGATACAGTTACAGAAAGGAAGTGTGAGGACGGGAGGGTGATGCCTCACAGTGTAGAAATGAAGTCTGGGTGCATGCCTCCATGATTCTTCTTTCACAATTGTCAAATTAAAACAAAAGAAAAGCAACACGGACCACGTGATATGTCTAGTGGTTTCTCTTCTCTTTTTTTCTTTTTGTTTTGCTGTCATATACAATTTCTTCGCAATATTTAAATTTCATAACTTTCTGTATAATTCTGTGTTATTTGAGATTTGGTTGGGAAGGCTCTACAAAGTTGGGTGTTCATCATAAATAGTCTGTTTTTGCAACTCTGATTCTCTAATGATTCGCTATTATTTCCTTCATTAAAGGTTTTAAACACTGAATGTAGTATCTCTTTCCTGGCACACAGAGCGCAATTCAATTTATATCCAGGTTTCAAAACTAAATCTGATTAATTCACATGAGCAGTGACAGCCGTCATGACAGAACAGACAAAAGACAAAAAAGAAAAACTCAAACTTAAAGGCGTAACATGTAAGAATCAGAAACTCCTTCTCATAAATGACAACGGAGGCTACTCTGTCAGCGTGAGCGAGCAGCAGAGCTAACATTAGCCAACTAAAACCACAGTATCACAATATATCTCATATGCTTTGTGGTCATGTTAGCTTACCTGTCCAAAAGGAGGAACACCAGCTTGGGGTTGGACGTTAGCGGACTGTATTTTTAAGCTAACGTTAGCTAGTGTTGCACCCTGTTGGTGCTATAGGGGGACAAGAGAGAGGCGAGGCACTTATATAGAAATCAGTCCACAAGCTGTTATAGGCATCTAAGAAAGTTGGGTCTCATTTCTCATAATTTTGGTTAATTTCTGAATGTTGTAAATTAAAATCTGAGCCTTGATCTATTTAAGATAGCAACTATACATTTTGTTTTAGTCTGAAGAAGGACAATGTGCTTGAAACGTCACTCTTCCGATATCCTATTAAACCTACATCTGCATCGTGATCTACACTGTGCAGACTTTCTTTTCTCTTTTACACCCTTTGGTTCTTTGGTCCCTCATTGGTCTAAGTTTCGCCAACCACACAGCTTTTAAAAGAAAATTCTTACATATTGCACCTTTAAATGTTTAAAGCTCCAGAGAACCAAAGATGTCACCTGACCTGAATCCAAGAAGCGCAAATCTAATGGACAAAGTTTAATGAATATCTTGAACATAATCTACAAAGAAGGAAACAAAAACATGACCGGTTTTTACAATACTTATCTAAAAGGTCTACAGCTGATGGTGTAAATGAGCTGCATTTGCAGGCTGATCTTGTCTACACTGTGAGTGAAGCAACATCTATTTAAGTGTGTGTGTGTGTGTGTAAGTGCAGGTGCATGTGTGTGCGATCATATCTGTGTGTGTCCATATGTGAAGGAAGGACTACTATGTAAATCTCTCTCACTCTCTCTGCTGGTCTGTTTAGAGGAAGTGTGCTCACTCCACAGCTAACCTGCTTTGCATCGGTTACATTTACGGGTTACTGTACTCCACTGTGAGCACAGGCTGAAAACAGTGTTAGCATGTTACATTAGCAGCATGAAAGCCTGATATTCCTTAATGTTTTCAAAATGTCCATACATGAGCTGAGGCAGGTAGCTAAAAGCTACTCCAAGATCAATTAGAAGCCCAAACTGCAGCTTAAAGTTTTAATAGTAATTTACAATATTTTTGAAGGCAAGCATCTGGTGATATCATTGAGGGATGAAGAGTAAAGGAGAAAAGCACTGACTACTGCTACTGATGGTTGGGTTTTGCTGTATGGTTCTAATGTGAGGACTTATTTATGAGGAAATATTACAAATCTATGCCAGCTAGTTACTGAAATCACATGATTTGAGTGTAATATACAGCAATTACCTGTATTTTACTGTTTTCTTTGACAAAAATGATAAGAAGTTGAGTTTTTTTGGCTGTTAATGCTTCAATCATTAAATTTACGTCGCATCATTGCTTAAACTTTGCATTTCAGTATGGAGATTTCAAGTATCAAAGCAAAGTAACCTTTTCTTCTCACACAAAGAGGTCAAGCCCTCCAGTATGGATGACAACGGGTGTGTTAATGTCACATTACAACAAAGCTCACTCATTGATTAACCTAACGCAGTACGACATGTTAAAGTTTTTTGTTTCTCCATTGCATTACATTATCCACACCTGCAGAGCTGACGCATAATTAGGGTACTTTTTGTTCTGTCTGGGCAAATAAAAAACACTCTGTGAAGGCTGAGGAAAAGATGAAAAGTCTGAGATGAGATGTGATGGTGTCTGGTGTCAGAGGTGTCAGAGTCGAGTGCTTTGCACGCCCATTCATCCACCCAGACCTCCACGGGCCTGAATGTCACAGTTAAGTGCTCGCGTTATACACTTAAATGTTGCCAGTGAACTCACACTCCTGACGTCAATTTGTTGTATATGAACGTAATCTGTAGGAGACTTTGGAGGTTTTGACACATAAACGCAGGGTTTGGAGGGGTCTGCTGATGAACTCATAAGGTCCACTGAACAGACATGAGAGCTGGCACTGAAATCTTAACGCTTAGGTTTAATTTCCAAACAAATGAGTCAGATTTTTATTTCTCTTTACGACTTTTTTGCACATATCTTCTGGTCAGTCGGTAGAAAGGAGGGAAACAGTTCACTTTGATGATTTTTAACTCTGATGGGAGCTATGATGTAACAACTTACTTAACTTTTCCATACAAGATTGTTTCAGGTGTGACTAACTTTGTGGAAAGTACCAGAGAATCCTTGAGTATAGTCCACCTACATGAGTGGTCCCATGTAGTTTACTGTCTTTAACTGTTTTTAACACGAAGACAACCAAATTCAGACTTATTTTTCACACCTGTCTGTAAACACTGCAGCAGACAGGCAAAGAAGGCAAGACATTTATTTAGTTTGATATTAATAAGTAAAATTTTAAATTATTTTAAAACATACTGATTATAATTCAAATGCAGCTCCTTGTATACTGTTGAATATAGAAAACTAAACTGTAACACAATCACATTAACTTCACAGATGTTTCACTGCTGAGATTTTGATCATTTTGGGAGTCACAGGCCAGAAAAAGGCTCAGTTGCCCCATTATAATCAAACTTTGTCAGCAAGTTGATGCTTTTGTCTGACAAGTTTTATGTTCAACAATTGCAGGTTGGGGGGTCACCACTGTTCTCAGTCTACACACTGTTTGGAGAGTCACAAGATCAAAGAAATTTGAAATCAGATTTCAAATTTGTACCCAAGAATGCAGATTAAATCGGACCAGGAAGATTTTTTAAAATGTGATGATACACTGTTTATAAAAGATGATGTGGGATTAGCTCCTGAGAGCTCACTAGTCTACTACATATTCATACTAGATACTATCAAAGGGTTTCTCAGTTACTCTTTGTGGTATCAATCACACAGACTTGTATGTGCCAAGATCTAAAGATATTGTTGTTTAAAATCTCTGCCACAAGAACAATTAGTTTTTAGTGGAGCCATGAATTTATCAGAATAAAGCAGACATTGTTGAATTTTTGCAAAGCTGCAAGCAACACAAATATCACCTCCATGGTTTTTGGGAGTGGTGGCAAAAATGATATCTCAGAAGCTCAACAGATCAAACCAAAATTTTCTGAATGATTGTATCCTTCTTCACGGTAATTGTAAGAAAACGCAGGCTGTTCCCTTTAAATGTTTTGTGAACTGCCCTTTTAATCTCTATCATCTAACCACGGACAAACAGAAACTCACTTACTTACTGAAGCACAGAGGTTAAGAATGAGTCCATACAATGGAAACACATAAGTTCATGTGAACTTATGTGTTTCACATAAAACGTTGACACTTCATAAACTAGGAACCACACACTACTAACTGACTTGACTGTGACTTTATTTAGAGTGAACAAAGCATTTAAGCTTAATTTTGACTTTTCGCTTAAGATGTTACGATGTTAAGATGATTGAAAATACTGGATGTGTATACTGGGAGATCTCTTTACTGGGATGATGTTCAGTAATGAGGAACTTGTCCTGTGGTGTGGTGGTGCAGAAATAAAATATTGTGTCTGCTCCATAAAAGCAATAATGTGATCAAGGCCGTGCTGAATTATGACTCTTGGTACCGGTATGAAGAGGAGAGGGGTGTGTGTGTGTGTGTGTGTGTGTGTGTGTGTGTGTGTGTGTGTGTGTGTAGAGAGACAAGCAGTTACTACAAACCTCATTGACCTTGTTATGAAGCCAGTTTTCCAGTCAACACTTACAGACACAGCAGTTTGGATTTTACTCGTCTTAACTCCATTAATCACTCAACATCTTTTAACCCTGAAATAATCATACTTTAATGTTACTGTTTTTTTAAATCAAGTTTTCAAGAGAGACTTAAACAAACAAAAATCACCACTGTGATAAACAAAAAACAGAAGACATTGACTAGAAATTAAAATCACATAAAAAGGACAGAGGAAGGTATACAAACTAATCAGCAACCTAAAACATCTGAACAAACTACAGATCATCATGATTTTTTTTTTTTTTTTTTTAGGCCCGGAAATCAGCACTTGAGGAGATCTACAAAACAACTGGAAGTAGTTTAATTACAATCAAGAGTTCAGTTTGACTACTGTTTCAGTTTTAGTAAAATTCTCTATCAGCTATTAATGAGAATACTTTCACTTCTTGTAAAACCACTTCCTCCAGCAGTGCCAGAGCGAGCACTGAAGTTGTGATTGCCAGGAACCTATGAAACTAAAATGAATCACACCTACATACATACATATATATATATATATATATATATATATATATATATATATATATATATATATATATATATATATATATATATATATATGTATATACATACGTTTTCTTTCAAACTCATTAAGAATTATTTCCAGTGAACACAAGCATCACACTGGAAGAGACAGAATATCTAATCTTGGGGTATATTTGTGGGTCAAACTGTGATAGGATACAGACAATTGAGCAGCTGGCAAAGTATAAGCAGAGCGGGCTCAACTTGTTTTGAAGATAAGAAGAGATGCCAGCAGCCAGTGACAAAACTGAAACACTGATCAGTGACATATCGCAGCAGTACTGAAAGCAGAATAAGTCTAAGACCTCTGACCTTATAAACTTCTCCATAGGTTCCTCCTCCGACTCTCAGCAGGATCTCAAAGTCATCCTGAGGGTTCCTGGTGGAGATATCCAGAGCGGCCCTGTGCTGGAAATCCATTTTGATGTTTGTATTAAGCTACTGATAATCCCTCCTCGGACATGTCACACACATACACACACACACACACACACACACACACTCTCAGCTGCATCTACATGTACAGGCAACAAAAAAATGGTAAACTGTCACAAGAAGTGAACTAAAAAGAGACGCTCATTCTCTCTCTCTCTCTTTCTCTCTCTCTCTGTCTTTCTCTCTCTTTGAGCGAATTGCTGTGTGTCGTTCAGCTACTGTCTCACACACACACATACACACTAACACCTTCCTGTTTCTGTTTCTCAGGCTGCTATCGATCCACCCTACCTCTGTCCCTCCCTCCCTCCCTCTACCGCTCACACCTTCCTCTCTTCTTCTCTCTCAAACTCTCTCACCTCATTTGAATAATCCAATTTTTCTTTGCTGTTGTGTGTATATGTGTGAGAGAGAAAGAGACATTAAAGATTTTTTAAAAGCTTTTAAAGATGAAGAAAGTATGCCTCACAGTCCTCACTTTTTAAGAGCTTAGAGGAGTGTGTGTGTGTGTGTGTGTGTGTGTGTGTGTGTGTGTGTGTGTGTGTGTGTGTGTGTGTGTGTGTGTGTGTGTGTGTGTGTGTGTGGGCGTGTGCGCATATGTGTGTGTGTGTGTGTGCGTGTATGTGCATGGGCACATATTTTGGGATTGTATGTGTCTGCATATGTGTTGCTTCAAGCTGATTAATTGCAGTTGTGCTGTTTGGGGTTTTCAGCGTAAGTTTCAGTCTCAGCTTCACGCCTACTGACATGTGTCTGTTTTCTGTGTGTGTGTGTGTGTGTGTGTGTGTGTATGTGTGTGTGTGTGTGTGTGTGTGTATGCGTGTGTGTGTGTGTGTGTGTGTGTGTGTGTGTGTGTGTGTGTGTGTGTGTGTGTGTGTGTGTGTGTGTGTGTGTGTGTGTGTGTGTGTTGCAGCTCTGCAGAAAAGTCACTCGTGCTTGGAGCTCCCTGTCAGCTTCCTGTTCTGAAGCATTTCCCCGCAGATAAATAAGGGGCACCCATTACATCCTGTTAACAAGTTAAATTGACTTTACTAGCTGTGTATCTGCTGTGAAAAAGCCTTCCTTTTTTAAAATTGTGTGTCAATTACTTTAACTCGGGGCTGTTGGAGGTGTGAATAGCCTGAGTGTGGTGACAGTTGTTAGAAGGCACAATCTAATGAGAAGATATTTGCTGCAGACACCTGCTGCAGTATGAACACAGTTGATCATTTTCTTTGCTTGGCTGATTTACTTTTGCAGCTGCAGCTTTAAGAAAGTCCTATCTTATCTCGTGTCATTTCATTAAGGGACACAAAAACAGTTAAGCGTCCTACATTACCTCCCACATATCCACTGATCTAAAAGGAGACATTATGAAGAGTTCAGCAGGACATTAAAGCAGCTGAATGTGTGTTATTCAAGAAAGGGTTTGTAGAAGAAATGAATCAAAAGGAAAAAGAGCACTTAATTATGTTTCTTGCTCCGTGTAATGATACCATCTTCATCTTTTGACATTTATCCTCCTCCTTCCATCTGTCGACCCTGCTGAATACCACGTTGTTCACAAACTCCTACATGTGACAGACACATAACAGTACCAGTTAACCACAAATAACCGCCTCAACTGAGCCATGACAGCAGAAATGATGAGGTTATTAATAAAGACAGACCTCAAAACCTCAGAAAGGCTTCACAAACAAGACTCACGGTTGAATTCAGTATGAAACAACAGCACTGAGTTGTTGTCTTTCTATTCCACTGACCAAAACCGTTAGAGCTGCATTGTCAAGTACGAAATTAGTTGGTAACTACTTTGAGAATGGATTAATTATTTAGAGAAAAATATTCAAACGTGAGTATTTTCTGGTTTCTTTAGTCTCCTCTATGACAGTGAACTGAATATTTTTAGGTTGTGGACAAAATGAGACATTTAAACAGACAGATTGATCATGAAAATAATCAAACCTACTCAAGATCAGTCAAACACTCCCTGAGACTTTTGGCAACACTTCATGTTGTGTGTAGGCCTTTTTCCCCCTACACACAATCATTATGAAAGGAACAGCGGCAAAAATGATGAAATAATGTATGTAAAATGTCACAATTGCAATGTTTCTGAAGTCCAAAATGATATCTTCAATTTGTTTTTTGTCCAGCAAACAGTTAAAAAAAACCCAAAGATTTAAAAATTGAAATGGTGGACAAAGAAAATCAGTTTGACAAATCAGAGGCAGGGAAGTTTGGGCACTTCTGCTTAGAAAGATTACTTGAATCATTCATCAAAATAGCTGCTGGTTAATTTATTGTTAATCAACTAATCTGTTAAAAGGAAACTTAAGTATTTTACAACCTGGACTTTATTTTCCCCATTTTTTGGTGTTTAAGTAACTAATGCTCAATACTGTAATCAGATGAGGCAATAGCGCCTAGCTTCACAATTTGTTTTGTGTCTTAATACAACAGTCAGGTGCCCATATAAACACTGAATGCTGTAATCATTCTTCCTGTTCATACTGGCTATTAAAAGATCCTCTTCAAATGTGCTTTCAATGTAAGCGATGGTGGCTAAAATCCACAATAAAATGCATTTTAAAGTAGATGTGAAGCTTATATGAGGCTTCAGCAGTCTGAGTTAGTCATATCAAGTGGATATCTGACACATTTACAGTCTTTTTAGCATCAAATTCCCTCTTTGTGTTTCTCTGTTGAGCTGTGGTGGAAGTAAAGTAACAAGAAGAGGGACTTTGGCACTAAAAAGACTGTAACGTTGAAACATAGAAGACTTGATTTGACTCATTTGGACGACTGAAGCTTCATATTAGCTTCAGATAAACTTTTAAATACATTTTTGCACAGAAGGACGACTGCGGATATTGTCCTCCATCACTTACACTGTTAATGCATTATGAAGGGATCTTCTAATAGTCAGTATGAACAGGAGGAATGATTACAGCAAGAAAAACATGTTTCAATGTTCATTTGGGCTCCTGACTTGTTGTATGACACACATGAAAGATTGTGAACCTTTCCTTTTATACACTGACTGTCTCAGCTCCACATGTTTTGCTTTTTGTGTCAAATCACATCACTGTAAGTTGTTAATATTAGACTATGTCACGCTACTATGTGTTACTTTCATTATTGAGGTTGGAACACTCCAGCAAATATCATACCCTGACCTAAAAAGAAATTAAAATGTGTTGTTGGATGAACTGCTGCTTTGCTGTTTCTTGAATCATTGTATTGCACTCACAGCAGGAGGTTTCAGGCTGCTGTGAGTCACTGTTTCACCCACCTGTCTCAGTGAGCAGCCGTCTGTCTGAGGTGCTCTTGAGCAAGACACTGAACCCTCTCAAGCTCCTGCAAGGCTGCACTGTAGCTGACTTTGATCCCCCTGGAAGCAAACAAGTAGACAGAGAAACTTCCTGTCATGACCTTATTGTGACTGTGGGCAGAGGTCACACCACGCAAAGCACAGACAAAAGGTGTTAAAGCCAGTGTTTGTGTGTTTGTGTGTGTGTGTGGAAGGGAGGAGGAGGGAGGAGGTGTTATGATTTTAAAGGTCTCCCAAGCCACCTCAAACAGAGAAAGTCAGCTGATAGCATTGAAAAGCTCTTATTAGTGCACCTCCAGCACTTTGTTTAGGTTTTGTAGTGACAATATTTGCTGGAAGACTTCAGGACAGTTTGGCCTTCATCCTCCTGATACTGTTATCTTTAAATGACTTCACTCAATCCCCCAACCCTTAACCCCAAACCACCCCACTCTTCATGCCTAAACCTAACCAAGAGGATGTGTCATATAGTAAAGTAGGTATGTTGTGTAGATACTGTGAATCTATAGCAAGCCATTTTAACATTTAAAAAGGAGCCACATTCCTATCTGTAATCACATTTTAGATATCCATAATAGCAAAACTGTATTCTCAGCAGTCAGAAAGGTAATTAAAGATAATAACACAACAATAATAACATTCTTACCATAGTAGAGATTGTATTTCAAGATATCTACAACTTTGATTGTACTATCTAAAGATATCTAAAAATCCTTACAAAATATAAAGTGGCTATTTTAGTATTTAAAAGCCAGAGTAGATATGTAATGGAGATATCTGTAATTCAATTCTGTAATTCTGTATATCGGCAAAATAATTCTTACTGGGGAAAACTCCCAATCACAATGTGACAAGTGACAAGTAGACTACACCCTGATTCGTCATCTATAGTAAGGATCAATTTATTCGCCAATTGGCAAGTACAAGAAAATCAATGCAGTCCAGAAAAAGAATAAAATCAAACAACAGTGTAGGAAAGAAAGGGGCACTCATTTATATTTCTGTGTAGTGAGTGTGGACTATGTGCTTTTATATTGCCATGATAAAAAAAAATGTGCAAAAAAGCAGAATATACATAGAAGTATGAATATCAATGAAAATTTAAATTAGAGTGTAACTAGGTGGGTGAGTATTCACAGGATATGCTGGAATATCTGTGTATATCTACTGACAGCTAAAAATCTGTTTAAAATGTTTCAATAATAAAAGTTCATATATCTCGGATTGCTTCCGTTTTGTCACTGTAATTTGAAAGTACGCACAGGAAGTGGTTACATCGTGCGACGCTGCTTTGATTAATTTAATGTGTTGCAGTGGTTGCAGCTCCACACTGCAGTCACGCTCATGAGCTCATGCGCGGAGATAAATTACCGCCCTCGTGTGGTGACAGTGTGGAACTGCATCACTGTTTATTTGTATTCATAAACAATTATATTTTTCAATTATTCAGTATATTACTATTTTATTTTATTTGTTACAGCCTTTAAGGAAAAACTTAATTAAATCAATGTGCTGTCTGAAGTCCCAGAAGTTTGGCTATTTACCTATAAATATGTCTAATGAAAAAATATATTTTTTAAATATAGCTGCCAATTTAATTTAGAGTCATCTTATTTTCCTCCAACCAGTACATGTTTCCAAAATGATATAAAATGTCCATCAATATGGCTGTTGATAAAGATACCTGTTATTCGAGAAGAATCTCACAAAAGGGACAAAATAAGGGAACAGCAGTCTCAGAGCAGCTACAACAAAATGTAATGATATATATCTTAATATTTCTTTGCTGGGTAGAATTCATGAAAGAATAAAACAGTATATTTATCAAACTAGCGTAATTGACGGCATATTAACCACTTCTGGTTGCTACTTTAAAAATGCAGTGACAAACAGAGATGGTCATTAACTTATTGTGTTGATTGTAAACTGTGTTAGGGAGTAACTAGTTACATGTAACGGTGTTACGTAATTTAATTACATAATAAATGTAACTGTAATCCGTTATTGTTACTGAGAAAAAAAAGTTACTAATGAAAATGATGATGATTACAAAGGCGGTTACATCTTAAGTCAGACGTTTAAGATTTTGCTCAGGAGGGTTTTTCCCTCATTTTAAATATTTAACATGTTACTGAATAAATATATTGCTGTTTTTAATTCTTTGAAATCAATATTTTTTTTATATTTTTATAAATAAATCATGATGTGGGCTTATTTTGAGCACACATGAGCTTAAATGGTGTAACAGTACCAATTAAGCCCATGCCAGACTTTTGACTTTTTTCATCAAATATCTTTATTTTATTTCCAAAATCTACATGAACTAATGAATACATTTTCAAATGAGAGATAAATCTTGCTTTATAAGAAATGATCTCCCTTATAAATCATGTCAGTATCCATGAAAAACACCTGAACTTAGATTTTGGTGCTTAATGGGTACACTTACCCTAACAGCTGAAAACATTGGTTAGAAAATTAGAAAAGTAATCAAAAAGTAATCAATTGTAATAAGTTACATTACTTTGAAGTAATTGAAATAGTCACATTACTTATTACATTATAAATAGGATAACTATTAATCTGCAAACTAACCTTCCCAACCCTGGTTGTAAAATACATTTAGATTAACCGCTACAATGTTTGAGGAAAGTTTACGTTTAACAGCGTTATTTTCACAACTATACAGCAGGTTAACAGGAAGTTGTGTCTACAAACACGCAAACTAAGAAAAAGAAACAGGTAAAGCTTATATAGGAGGTTATTATGAAGTTCTCACAGCCTTTTTTTGTTCGTACATTTAAATTTAGAAGAAATGTTTTGTTTGATATTAAGGTAACCTCTGAATAGAATTGGATATGTGGAATATTTATATCTTAAATTGCAAATATCCAATGTATAAAATGTTGTCAAAATAATACAATTATTACAATCATTAAATAGAAAGTTGAAGTTGTTTTGGTCCATCGGTTGTTTGGGCTCCGTACTTCCACTTCCACTTCCGGTTCCGGTCCGTCGCTCTTTCCTTTCCGACCTCCTCTACTCTCTTCTCATCCCCACTCAGCGGTCCACGTGTGGATTTAGTTGGGTTTTTTTAACCGCAAAGATTGCTGAAATAAATATGGACCAAATGGCGTCGCCAATCGAGCAGATGAGGGCGAACGTCGGGAAACTTCTGCGCGGGATCGATAGGTACCGATGATGCTGATCACGGACCGATAACCGGATGAACAAGCTAATGATAGCCTAGCCTCTGTGCTAATATTGAAAGCTAACATTTGCTGAGTGTAGTCAGTCAGAGGCTTTATTGTATTATTTTATTAGTCTTATTTCAATGTAAACATGTTAATAATTAGATAAGGTACATTTCTAAATGTACCTGAGCATTGAAACTGGAGAAGTTGAGTCACATCTGTCAGATTTTCAAAACAGCTAACGTTAGCGAGGAAACAAAAACTCCCCATATAACATTTCTGCCACAATATTTATCAATATTAAAGACTCACATGATGTTCAACTGAAGTTTAAAGTCAGCCTCCTTTTCACACAAGTGACAGATGATAAAGGTCGGTCCTAAAACAACAGTCAGGTGCTTAAATGAACATTGTCATCATTCCTCCTGTTCATACTTGACCCTTGTCCCTTCATAATGCACTTACAATGGAAGTGATGGATGACAAAATCCACAGTCCTCCTCCTTCTTTGCAAAAATGTATTTCTGAAGCTAATATGAAGCTTCAGTCGTCCAAATGAATCAAATCAAGTAGATATCTTTCAACGTTAGTCTTTTTAGTGCCAAAGTCCCTCTTCTTGTTACTTTACTTCCACCACAGCTCAACAGGGAAACAGAAAGAGGGAATTTGATGCTAAAAAGATTGTAAATGTGTCAGATATCCACTTGATATGACTAACTCAGACTGCTGAAGCCTCATATAAGCTTCACATCTACTTTTAAATGACTGTGTGGACACACTGGATTTTGTCCTCCATCACTTCCATTGAAAGCACATTTGAAGGATATATTTTAATAGTCAGTATGAACAGGAGGAATGATTACTGGGAGGAAAACTTATTTCACTGTTCATATGGACACCTGACAGACTTGAAAAGCTGTGAAACCTATCCTTTAATATGTCGATTATTGTCTTGATTCATCAAGTCCATAAAATGGTGAAAGAAAGCAACCCAAATATATCAGTTGACTATGAAATGAATAATCGATTATCAAAATAGCAATTCATTTAACAGTTGTACAGCTAGATTACAAGCTCCTGAAAACCTCTGACAGTTTACACACAGAAACCGTCTACACTGAATAATTTTCTCTTCTCTCAGATACAACCCGGAAAACCTTGCAACGTTGGAGCGCTACGTGGAGATGCAAGCCAGAGAAAACACCTACGACCTGGAGGCCAACCTGGCTGTCCTCAAGCTGTAAGTTACACCACCATTGTTACTGTTACCTGCCAACATTCACAACCATAGCAAATATTTAAAATTCTACTCAGAAACATTTAAGGCGTTAGCCAGAAACTGGGAGAATTATCTGGAATCTAAAAACTTTGTGTTGGCTGACTTGAATGTTTCCTGGGAAATATTTAGTTCTCTGTTATTTTCACAGTTCATATCTTATTGGCTGTTGAATTTGTTTTTACTGTTTTGAAAGATATTAACATTGTGACGTCTGTACTGTTTATTTTTCTGCTGTAATTGCTGTTTCTGTAATTATATAACAGATAAAGCACGAGGTTCTTTCTTGTAGATTTTAAGCACAGTTTTGTGAATTTAAAGAATCATTGAAATTGTTTAAGATGTGTGGGTCATATGAGGTGATTTTAAATCCTAACACCCCCTCCTCCCCCTGCAGGTACCAGTTTAACCCTGCCTACTTCCAGACTCCAGTGACCTCTCAGGTTCTGCTGAAGGCTCTGACCAACCTGCCACACACCGACTTCACTCTGTGCAAGTGCATGATCGATCAGACACACGTATCCTTTTGGTGCTCTTTCATCTGTTAAACTCTTTACATATTGTTCATATTCTGACTCATAGTTAGTCTCTACACCGATTCACATCCATAAATTCCCCAGCAGTCATTAATTATACATGTTTGATTAATCTTATGGGGAAAACAGACATTCACAATCTTTATTTTATGGTCCATTTTATAGGATATGATGAATACAATTACATATTTTACTGCCATTACTAGCGCAGGTAAAAACCTTACATTCACTTTCAGTTAGTCTTTTTTCTGTTTGTGCTCCTATATGTTTGCATAGTGTATCTTATATAGAGTAGTCACAGTTATTCATATGCAGTAAAACATGTTTGTAGTAAAAATGAAGACAGGACTTGCTGCACATCAAACTCTGGACCAGTTTAAAATCAGCCGGAAGTAATTCAGGTATTTTTTGCAAGTAGACAAGAGAGCACCACTTTTTAAATTTGGCATCATCGGGTTTGAGAACTTCATCGTCACCTTTTGTTTCTTGGAGCCGGTTTCCTCTTTTTCTCATTATTTTGAAAGTCTGTGTTGTGTGTTAATGTGAGTTTGTGGTTTGTCAGTTACAGGATGGTTTTAGAGTCATGTTTTTTGTTAAAATAATGTATGTAGTGCATGTGATATAAGTTGCTACTGTCACTGTGGAAGTGTGTGTGTGAGAATAGGTCCAGGGTGGGTTGGGGGGGGGGGGGGTGCTTTCTTTGGGGTCAGGGGGTGTTTCCTTGACTACAGTGTCGCAGCAAGAGGAGCGCCCCATCAGACAGATCCTGTACCTGGGGAACCTGCTGGAGACGTGCCACTTCCAGAGCTTCTGGGTATGCCACACACACACACACACACGTACAGATTTACTGATGTATTCAATGTATATCATCAAGTGTATTTTATTTTTATAGCCCAAAGTCAGAGTTGCGCCTTAAATGTTTTTACAATCTATAGCCTACATCTCTCTGTCTTTATTCCCCCTTTTTCTGAGGAGTAAAAACTCCCAAAATATCCTCTAATGGGGAAAAAGGAAGAGACAGACATGCATTTGATGTTGTGTATATACAGAGTAGACAGAAATAACAGTTATTAGGGCCCGAACGATACTGGATTTTTGGGACTAACACTGATACCAATATTAGGGAATAAAAAAAACTGATATTGATATATATACAAAATATGTACATAAAATGCACATTTCTGTAACATTTGTGACAAATATATGTAATCAAGGCAGCATATTTTACAGTTAGCTATAACTTCAATTGTATAAAATGACATCAGTGCACTGAAAAAGTGAATTTCACTGCAATTTTAATATAAAATCATATAAAAAATAAAACACATACAAATAAAAACATAAAAAATAAAAAAATCTTGCTGATACTGATATATGTGTGATAGGCTGATATATCAGTCTGGCTCTAACAATTATTAAATGACAGTATGGAGAAACGGAACAATAATATCAGGTAGATAGGTGGCAGACAATTCCTGGTCATTAAATATTGGTAAAACGTTTTGATGAGTCCACAGTTTTTAAAGTTATCTAGTAGTTGCTGATTAATCAAGAGAGTAGGGCCACAACTGACAGTTGTTTTCATAATCAATTAACTGTGTATAAAATTTCAGAACATAGTGAAAATGCCTGTTCTGATTTCTTTATTTTGTCTGACCAACAGTTAAAAATCTAAAATGATTAAGTTTACTTTCATGACGCATACAAGTTTTAAATTGTCGGATTTAGAAAGCAAACCATATGAATGAAGTAATAATTCATATCTGTGCAGACTAGATTCAATAAATCTCACCACTGAGCAAACAATGTATTACACTGCAACACAAAGTGGATATCCATCCACAATTTGGACGCAGATAAAATATCACTTTGAAAAAAGCAACTAAATAATAAGTTATAATATTTGGCATTTTCCTTATTAAAATAGTTGCTGATTAATTTCCTGTCTACTGATTAATTGACAAATGGTTATAAATGATCTCTTAGTGGATTAACAGAAACAATATGAAACAAAATGTAATTATTAAAAAAAATAAAATGTAAATGATATACAGCATGACACACAACATTTCCAAGTAAGGGAAGCTGCAACCAGCAAATATTTGGCATTTTCCTTCGATCCATTCATTTACAAATCATTAAAAGTGATCTGAATGAAGGAAATGTGTGTTTTTTTCTAGGAGTATAAACAGAAACAAAATACTGTATGTCTCAAATACAAATTTATACCAAAAAAAATGTCATAATTTTAAGAAAATGTAAATGATATACAATCCTAACAGTGTCCGTGTTGCATATCATGTTTTATTTTGAATGTTAAATTATGCAGCAGAGTTAGATAGCAAATGCATAAGACAATGACCTCCTTAAAAATCTCCTTAAGCTGACTGTAATAATAATAATAACACATTGTATTTATAAAGCACTTTACATTTGAAACAACATATTGACATACTTTGTTATTATACACATATTTTGTACCGTCTGTGTTTGAATTGCTCCCATTGTTGTGGTTGAAACATCGATCATGCTTCATATTTCTGTTAAGCAGTCCATTATTCATCAGACCTGCTGACTGGATCAGGACTTGTTTGTTTTCTTTCATTCCTCTTTTGATCCTTTTGTTCTTTCCATTTTCCAGACTTGCGAAATACTTACTTCACATCGTTATTATTTAGTCACGTTTGTTTTTTCCTGCTTCCCTTCTTCCCTGACAGACAAGTCTCGAGGAGAACAGAGAGCTCATCGACGGCATTACCGGTTTCGAAGACTCCGTTCGCAAGTGTGAGTATCATCTACTGACTCAGCGTCATTTAACTGTTAGTGGAAGATAACATTAAAGCGGCCACACCCCAAACTGAAAAGATGTTATTACATGAATGACATGCGTCACTTGTTGAAACATTACAACATTACAAGACTTTGATTGATTGTCCCCTTTTCTTTTTAGTCATCTGCCATGTTGTGGGTATCACCTACCAGACCATCGAGCACCGGTTACTGGCTGAGATGCTGGGAGACCCACTGGGTAAGAAACACACTGTTCTACAGGTTATAAGCATTTTTTTAAAACAATATAATACCTCTGTGTCCCATCCAATATGTTTTAGATGTCTTGGAAATATAAGAACTCAACACTGATGGAAACCTCCACATGCCCCCATCTAGAAAAAGTGATCTGATTTAATTTAACCGTGTCAAATCTGACCCATTTTAACATTTGAAAGCAGTAAATACACTCTAAATACTTCTTACTTTTAGCCTGAAATGTGATGACTTCTCTTTAAAACATTTAAGTGCAGCTGATACATAATATTTTTTAAAGTTTTTGATCCATATTTATTCAAAAATTAAAAAAAAAAAAATACTGCTGAATTCTTCACATTTAATATAGTTGGGGTTTTTTCTCCATAAACGAGAAGTGTAAAAACTGAATAATAAACTCTCAGCTCTCTGAAAGCTTCATTAAGGATTAATCTTGCTTATTATCTGTGACTGATGACATATTCATGAATAATTTGTTGTGCAGAAATTTGGTAGAGACTAATTATGAGAGTGATACTGTGAAGAGTCTGAATATGAACAGTATGTGAGGGTTAAAAGCTCCACTAATCAATACTTCTTTATGTTTAATTTTTGCAATAATTATAATTTATAATGCAAAAGCTCAACGTTTAAGGCTTGAGTCTGACTTTCTTGTCCTCTTGTGTGTGTGTGTGTGTGTGT
The DNA here is from genome assembly GCF_963691925.1 of Scomber scombrus. Classification (NCBI taxonomy): domain Eukaryota; kingdom Metazoa; phylum Chordata; class Actinopteri; order Scombriformes; family Scombridae; genus Scomber; species Scomber scombrus. The sequence continues at coordinate 24,727,796 of NC_084974.1, forward strand.
GTGTGTGTGTGCGCAGACACGCAGGTGAAGGTTTGGATGAACAAGTACGGCTGGACGGAGAATGAGGAGGGTCAGATCTTCATCTTCAACCAGGAGGAGAGCGTCAAGCCCAAGAACATCGTGGAGAAGATCGACTTTGAGAGTGAGTTGATGTGTTTTTGGTAATATTAAGAGCTGTTTGAGTTCTTTCTGGAGTTATCCAGACACAGACGGACTCCTATTTAACGTTTTATTTATGATGTGGGTTGAAAGCTTCCCTCATGTGTCCCATACGGTCCCATAATGAAGATATTAAAACCGCCATCATAGTTTCTACTCACTTGACGCAATGCTAGACAATCTTCAACAAAACATTAAATTACCTTGAAACCTTTTATGATATCAATAAGCTTTTTTTGTCTGATCCGTGAGATTCTCAGCTTTCCAGGTTACTTTGAACGGGGTCTTTTAAACTATCAGGGCCGATAGGGTGCGTGCAATCACGTAATACAGGGACAGAAGCTTGCTAGATGCAAACTCTTCCTTATATAACAGATACCAGATTCAGTTGTCTATTTTCCAATGATATATAACATTTTAATATTTGCTCTCAGAGGTGATATTGACCAAAATGTTAAGACAGCACCAAAATGTATGTATTATTACATTATCTACTAAAAACACACCCAGGACAATATGCAAATAAATGCCTGTAACTCACTGAGGAAAAGATGGATTTACACCAAACTCCACATGGAGCTCCAAAACACCTTAATGCAACTTTTAACACTGAAAAAAACCAACATTAAAATATTCACTGGTTTTTTTGTTGTGTCAAATATGGTAAGCTCACACAAAGTTGATGCATGATGGTAACTTTCCACTGCACCAGAAATAAAGAGCAGGTTCCTCTGAATTGTATGAAACGTGACACTTGATACTCACTGAAAGAATGACTTCCAAATTGGCTAAAAAATATAAAACTATGTCCAGGTGCCACTTTGTCTGTGTAGGGTTTAGATTGATGATGGTACAGTTGATTTCACTATCAGTCTAAATGTTGCTTTTCTCTCATTGTAAATTGAATATATTTGGCTTTTCAATTGTTGTCAGTTAAAACAAGTAATTTGAAGATGTGACTTTGTACGCTTAGAAATTGTGATGGACATTTTCACCTTTCTTTTTTTTTTGGTCAATTTATTAATAATTGAAAAGCAGATAATAGAAATAACAATAAGCTGCTTCCCAGCCTCCATGTATCCTCTTTGTAGCTGATTTATTAAATCATAACGCTTTCCTGATTTTAATTTTAATTATCATATTTCACATTGTGTGTTTGATGACTGTATCTGAAGACAAAACTTAATATTCTTCTTCTTTTTTTCTCCTCTTTCTCTACCTGCTTTCCTTTTCACAGGTGTATCCAGCATCATGGCTACATCTCAGTGATGCAAACACACACTCACACACACACACATGTACACACTTTTACAGCCACAAATACTAGTGATCATAATTCAACCATAAAACCAATCTTTTCTCAATAAATATAATTTATCATTTACAGCCACTGTGTGGGTGTGTGTGTGGTTCTTCATGCTGCTCTGTAAAAAAAAACTCCATTAATGTTGCTTTATTAACGGAAACATTTTCATTTCCAAGAATATTATAAAACTTCCTTGTTGGTCCAGACGGTAGCAGGGTGTGTTGACTCATATCAAAAGAGAAACTTGACCTGGATCAAAGCTGCTGATTAGTCATCCTGTTAGGTATTGTAATGTTTGAGTGTTTCAATAATAATGGGACAGATGATTTCACATGTTTGATGTGCTCAGCAGGATCCTGTACACTGAGCAAATATAAAATTAAATGTTAAATAATTTTTAACTAAATTGATAAAAACCCTCTAATACTATTAGAGACTCTAGTAAAAAAAAAAAAAAAAAAACTAATTAAATAAACCTAATATCAGTTTAAGGAGAACGAGGGTTGAGTGTAAGCATCGTATTGTCCTCAAGTTATTTGACCTGAAATCTGCTGTCGATGGGTAAAAAAAACATCTTTTTGGGGGTTTAGGGGTCTTAAGTATTTTAAAATACAGAGGAGATGTATGAATATCTTGCAGTATTACCAAATATTTCCCTCATTAAAGTGAAAGGCAGGGGGGAAATAATTAGCAACACACTTCAATATAGTCCCAATATAACAACACCAAGCAATATGGGTTAAAAGATGGCAGCAGATTTAAATTTAAAACATTTATGATGGTGTTAATAAGACACAAGCTTTGTAATGACAGGATTCATCATAGGTCTTTTGTATTAGTTTGTTACATTATGTAAATGTACCAAATAAAGTGGAACATTAAATCAGTTCATCTGTGGAGTTCATATCTGCTGTGTTGGACTGTGTGTTGATGGGAGGTCAAACTACCGATCTTATTTCAGAAATCACTCCAGGAGAAATCTGATTCACTAAAAGCTTTTTGTAGTTTATACTCAGTTCTTTTCTTTTCTTTAAAAAAAACACAATTTTGCAGAACAATGATTCTGTATAGTTAGTTCAATGTTCTTCTTCGCTCTCAATTCTCACAAAAGGATGGCAGTTGATCACTGTCTAGACGGGGCTAATGATCCTTGAAATTAAACCATTTGGGATCAGTTCACTGTTTCAGAGTCTTCAACACAGAAAAGCGAGAGCCTCTCGGACCAAAAAGCTCACCAAATGTTCCTGATAAGTATTTCTGTTTGGTGTGGTTGTCAGAAGGTTCTCACATATTTCTACTCTGTAATATCAAGATTTGTATTTTGCAACCATGATTCATGTTGCAAACACAGAAAGTTTTCCAGGTAACAAATAACAGCATTAAGAGAGTTTTTACAGTATTACCTTGAAAAGTAAAGGGGATGTTGATGAATTTCAGCATTATAATCTGATTTTTAATTTTTTTTTTTTTTTTTTACTGATGTCTTGCAAGAATTTTCATGTGATTTTGAAGGTGTTACGCGGACATGAGACAAAATAACTTTTGGATGGACAATTGATCAGAAACCAAAAGAACTAAAAATAACTGAAATAAACATTTGTCCAAAGGTGTCAATCCTATAAATACATCCTTGGATACTTCCTGACCCTGGTGGTCTAAAAGGAGCCAGTCCAAGATAACAAGTTTAACCCTAACATACTGTTCAGGGTCAAATCTGACCCATTTTTACATTTGACACATGTAAAAACATATTATACACATTTGTATCAGGTGGACTTTTCCCTAATGTGACCCATAGTACACACAAATGGAAATGAAATGCATCATTTTTAATTTTTTCTGCAGCTGATACACAATTTTATATATGCAAATGTACAAATTTGAGTCTCTCCAGGAGCAGGGTTGGAGACCACTGCACTAAATGATGCAAGACTGATACCCTCTATAAGTAATGTGCTGAAGGCCAGCTTTTACAACTTTTAATCTTAATGTTAAAATTCTTCAATGTAAAATTCTCTCATATCTATAGAATGATATGATAATCAAAATTCCCACAGATGTCCTTCGGTTATGTTATGCTGGCATGTAATTCCAAACAATGCTGCTCACCTCCTCCTCCAGTTTGCAGAAGGGTTGCTCAGGACGGCTGTGGGCCTGGCACCAGGAACAGGAACAGCTGAGTCACTATGAATAGCTGCTACACATTTACCTGCATTGATTCAATGTTAGATAAAAGGGAATGAAATGCAATCACTAAAGTCACTCATGTTTGGGGAGTAAAAATAACACAAACCATTTTACCGTGGACAAAACTTGAAAAATTGGGTGACATTTTGTCACCCTTTCATTTCCCTCTCTTGTCTTTCTTTTCTTTTGTTTTCGTTTTTAAAACCATGAGCTGTTGAGACAATATGCCCATGATGCACTTCTGTATTTCATGTAAATAGAGGGGGGTGTTTGGGCAATACAGAGGCTTTAAATGTTTCATTTTGGCCAGAAACAAGACCAATTAAGCGTTAGTTTAACAAGTACATTGCAAATAAAATATTCTATTAATGTCTATTAATCATGATAAGTTTTAACTAATTAATTAATTAATGGTCTAATATTTTTTAGGGCCCCTGTCAGTCACAGGCCCTTAGGATCGTCCTAACTTCTTACTTTTTGCTTTCACTTTGTGTTGTTGTTAGCCTATATGTCATCATTTTATATTGCATCGCAGGTGTTAAAATAGTTTGAACTGTTTCCAAGTAACTTTAATTAACCAAACTATATTTGTCTTGAGGGTAGCTCTGCTGTAGTTCAACTTATTCCAGTAAGTCATTGGTGCACTGTATATGTCCAATCTATTACTCTGTTATTACTTTGGCAATTATCGTGATATTACTTTATTATTACCTTTTCATTATCAGAATATGACACAATGACCTTGTCATTACCGAGCTGGAATGTAAAGTGTGAAATGTTGACTAAACCTGGGATGACTTTGTCTTGAATTTTGGTTCTTGGTTTGACATCAATGTGTTTTTGAAGCATTGTTATTATATATTGGAGTGTCTGAGGGGTCAGTGGATGTACTCACCAGAAACGTGGGAGTCCCGGATTGTGTGAGACTGGAAAATCCTCCAGGATCCCGCTCATTGCATCACACCTGAATCCTCCCAGGTGTCCGCCTCTGCAGGAGCCAGGAGGGTGTGGCCTCTGTGTGTTTATTACCTGCTCAAAGTGAAACACATACACGTCAGTCGGAAGTTTGAGCGCAGACAGTTGAGCAGAGCAGATCATAGATTAAACATGCAGAAGTCTTTGAGTGTGTCCTCTGAGAGCTCCCTCCCTCCACCGGACGAGGATGTAGACTCGGTCTGTTCTGACGACCTGATGGGCTCTCAGTCTCGTCGCTGGCTGGCGGATCTTCGGTCCGAGGACATCGTGGACCACGGATCAGGGAACACCTTCGGCCGGGATGGACTGTTCGTGGACTATGGTTTCCCCCTTGGGGAGCTGGAGATGCACTCCGGGGTCAAGTGGAAACGACCAAAGGTAAAGAAAACTAAGACTTCTTCTGCAGGGCTGGTTTCAAAATCAATCCCAAAACAGTCCAAACATTTTTTATTTAATTAAAAGCAAACAAGCATTAATGGAACATGGACTGTGCCGATATCCGGTCAATTTGCATGTATCATCTGAAGCATCTGCTGCATGAACGTGCAAACAGCATTTGAATGTAGTTCGTGCAAGCCAGAGTTCATCCACTGTATACTGCCTGGTTCGTTTATGGCAGTCCATCGTATTTTATTACTTTATCACATGTTTTTTTATTGTAAATCTTTATCTACTCTAATCACATGGAGATGAAGACTAAAAGTATAATTTCATACTGTGAACTAGCCTACAGGAGTACACAAGTAAAGCTGCAGGAAATGCCCAAAGTACCTAAATAATTGCTCTTAATCACAGCACAGAGTAAATGTACTTTGTACTTTATAAAATGAACTATGTAGAGGAATAATTGCCCTACAGTTTGTTAGTGGGATGTTGAACTTTTGTTAGATAGTATTATATGTAGCCAAAGGGCCAAAGTAAAAAGTGGGCATATTTAGTGATTAAAATAATACATTATTTGTATAGCACCTTTCATACATGAAATGCAGCTCAAAGTACTTTACAGCAAAATAGATTACATGCGTCCTGTACTTCACACGAAAAGGATATAAAAGGAACACAATAACATATAAAAACAAACAAAAAACATAAATGTAATATACGATGGAAAATAAAAATAGTAATTATGGTAAAATACCAAAAATAATAATAAAATTGAAGTAGTGAAAACATAGAATAAATAGTATAAAATCAAGTAAAATACAACATTTTAAAAGAAATGCAGCAGTGCATCAGTGTGAAGACAACTGATAGGAAAGCTACTTAAAGGCTAAAGTTAAGAGGTAAGTTTTTAGCTTTCTTTTAAAGATATTTAGCAAGCTGCTTACCTGATATCTAAATATAGTGTGTTCCATAGTTTTTGGGGGGTGTTATTGATAAAGGCTGCATCCCTGATTTTCTTTGGCTGTGACCTCCAATAAACCAGCAGCAGATGATCGCAGTGCTGTTGAAGGCAAATAATTAAGACAGACCATTAATGGAGGACCTTAAAGTCAATTCAGTGCAGAGCAGCAAAAACTGGACTAGTGTGTTCACTCTTCTTGGTTCTATTTACATAGTAATTATAAGGTCTTGAGTGCAAATAATATTAAGGTATTTATTTAAGAAATTACAATATAATAATAATAATAAGCAGAGATGATCTCAGTGGTAGGCTGTTTCAAAGTTTAGGAGCCAGTGCAGCAAAAAGAAATTGGTCCCCTTCTTCATTTTTAAGCTGGGCTCCGACCTGAGGGCAGTAAGGGCTAAGAAGTTGTATACTCCAGATATAGGCCATGCAAAGCCACTTTAAATTAATTCTGTGTGAGAAGCATTTTGTTCTGCTCAGTAGTCTATTGAATCTATCTATGGAATTTTGAACAACAATAACTGAAGTCAGAGGATATTTCTCTGTATTGCTAAAAGAGTAAAACAGCATGTTGGAGTATTCAGGGAATGGTGCTGTTTAGACCTAATCCTATTAAATCATACTCATCTAACGTTCTCTCTCTCTCACCTGTCTCTCTTCTTCGTCTCCTTTCCTTCTCTTACTCTTTTTCTAACTACTCGAACTCCCTGCTGGTTTTAGGAGCTCTGTGCATCACCTCAGTTTATAATTGATGGAGCTTCGCGTCTGGATATCTGCCAAGGGAAACTCAGTAAGTAGCCAACGACTGTAGTGTTGCACAATACAGGTTTTTTTCAGATCATACGATGAGTGCAGACAAGACACATGAGGAAAAAACATGTTTAACTTTAAATTATTCATCAAATCAAATGAAATCAAATCCCTACATTGTACCTGTTTAGTCATCTGCATTAAGGAAACAGTCCAGGTTACTATTACATTTCATACACTTTTGTTTTTTTGGGTCTAGTTTTTAAGTTTCCTTCGGTTAGACAAAATCACATAACACACATATTTCTCAATTTTTTATTGATTTTGAAGTTTACAAACAGAAACTTTCTCTCCACAAACATCAGGAGACAAAAAAGACAAACCAATAAATGTGTTGAGAAAAGAAAAAAAGGGGAGACAAACAAACAAATAATATATACTGTTAAATGAAATAAGATAATACATAAATAAACAAACAAACAAATAAATAAATTATAAGCAAGTGAATATGGAAACAAAATAAATCATAACAAACAAAACATAAAAACACCCACACAAACATCAAGAGGCAGAAGGTAGAAGTACAAAACACTGCCTCAAGAATCAACAGGGATAATGTCTAAATAATGGCCAATTAAGAGTGACTGTACCCAGTTATTCAGACCAAGCTAAACTATTTAAACCCCCCCTGAGAGCCTGGGCCCCATCTTCTCCAATATAGTCCAAAAAGGGGTTCCAAAAATTGAAGAATTTAAATGGTTATGAATTATGAATTTTAAAAATGTTAATGTGGTGTATAAATACTGCTGCAAAGTGGGTTTGTATTAGGGTCTAGAGTGTCTAGTAGGAGTATTTGTCATCTATGAAAGAGTTTGACAATCATCACTTTGATTTTTTAAATCAACATAACAAAACTACAAAGAGGCCAAACCATCTGTGGTAGAAATAAGTAAGGTATCTTTATTGATCCCCTTAGGGAGACATTCAAAACTGACACAGCAGTAGCCACGTAATAGTGAAAAAAGTGATAAAAAAATAAATACAAATAAAATAAAATACTATATACAATAAAAAATCTGTGTAAAATAATCTGCAATTATATAAATCTACAATATACATAAATTCCTGATACTATACAAGTGTGCAATGTTCCTGGGATTAAATAGTAAGGACAGCCTCAGTCTTTTTAGTGGGATTGGGAGGTACTGGGAGCTGTGATGTTGTACAGTCTGATGGCTGATGGTATTAAAAAGCCCCCAAAGCACTATGAGGCATGTGGCTGGACGTGCTCCTGCTTGGTGTATGCAGGATAAGAGGGAACCTGATGTACCTGCAGCTGATGAAACATGCCAAATAATGATATTAGATAGAGGGACAAATTAGGAATCACTTCCATTTAATCAGCCACGCCTGTGATCAGCGACTTGTCCGTGCCTAACCCTAACTGTGGAGTTCATACCAGACTCCCATCATTACAATCTAATAATATCGAGTTGACATAGGTAGTCTGCATCCACCCTGAGTCAACTGACCAGTGTGCAATAGATCATGAGTTACTGAAGGCTAAAGATAATTGAAAATGTGTTGATTTAAAAAATCAAAAAATAAATAAAATAGGTGCATCATGTATGTAGCTAATTGTTGTGGATGTTTTGGGCCTGTTATGTAATGAATGATACGTGAAAGAAGGGTAGGTATTATAAGCAAATGCGTCAGCCTATACCCTTTTGGTTGGAAACGGCTTTATTTATTTAATTTTTGGCTTGTCATCAGTTCCGGTGGAGATGAAGAACGAGGAACGGGAACATATGATTGTTTGCTTTGTTTTTATACATGTGTGTGTTTATATTCAGTGACAGAAATAAACTGAACTAAACTAAACTAAACTGAACTGAACTAAACTAAACTGAAATAAACTGAACTAAACTAAACTAAACTGAACTGAACTGAACTAAACTAAACTAAACTAAACTAAACTAAACTAAACTAAACTAAACTAAACTAAACTGAACTGAACTGAACTGAACTAAACTAAACTGAACTAAATTAAACTAAACTAAACTAACTAAAGAGGATATCCCAGTTTTGTTAAAAAATGGAAACGGTACTGAAACGCAGAATTAAAGGGACGCAGCTTCTGAATACAGCTTGTGCAACTTCTTGTTGACCTTCCTGTTGTTTTCTTTTCTTTAGATGACTGCTGGATACTTTCTGCTATCGCGTCTCTCTCTTTGCATCCATGTCTGCTGAAAAAGGTCGTACCTCCAGGACAGACCTTCCAGGACGGATACAATGGCTGCTTCACCTTCAGGGTAAATACCTGAATGCGGCCTAACATGCTGCAGCACAGTCATGCAAATTTTAGTTTTTTCAAGGTTCAAAGGATGTGTTCACAATGTTCTGTTATCATTGCTCTGCTGCAGATCAACAGAGAAACAAAAATATGGAGCATGGTACTAAAAAGACTCGGTTTGACCCACTCAGACTTACTGAAACATTGTATAAGCTTTACATACTTAAGCTTTAGAAAAACATTCTGCACAAAACAATGACTGTTGATTTTGTTTCCCATCACTTTCATTGAAAGCAGATTAGGAACTGATCCTTTTATGGCAAGTATGAACAGCAGGAACGTTTTAAAGCAAGCAAAACCTGTTTCAATGTATGTAATGGCACCAGAAACTCTGACGTGAACCTATTCTTCTTCTTGATAATACATGTTGCATGTTTACAGAAGCACAACATGTCTCTTTCTCTTTAAATTAATCAATGACAACAGCAAAAAAAAGACACATGTACCTCCAGTAAAAACTTTTCTTGTCTTTATTTCTTTGTGGTGATGTTGAATATGAAACTGTAGCTTTAATCTAGATAACAATTCATAAAGCAGACAGAGATACAAGACAGCTTTACAGTTTTTTTTTACAGCCTTTGTAAAGCAGTTGAAAAGGATGCCGCTGGCTTTGTGACAAAAAAAAGCACCACACCCTTTTTCTCTTTTCATAGTTCTGGCAGTACGGTCAGTGGGAGGAGGTGAAGATAGACGACTTGTTGCCGACTCAGGACAACAACCTTATCTACCTCAGATCCCCAAACAAACTTGAATTTTGGAGCCCCCTGCTGGAGAAAGCCTATGCCAAGTGAGTATGAGTGTGTGTGTGTGTGTATTTGGAAAATACACTCCTTGAATTACAATGCTTTTTCGATGACCTTTGAAGATTATTTTTATCACGAAGATAATCACAAAAATGGCAGAAGATCGCTTGTAATCTGGATTATTCCACAACTATCTGACCAAAATATCCACTTGTGCACAAAAAAATATAAACATCTGATGGTCAGAGTGCAATTATTTTCACAAGGTCCTTTTAATTCTAATTACAACAGTATGAGCTGTTTCTAGCAACACCCTGAGAAGGAATGTTGTATTTTATCACTTCTCAAAGAACATCAAGTCCATCAGGCTGTTATCTGTTTTGCTCAACACCTTCACAGTGTGTACTAAAAACTGAAGCCTCTGCAGCACACTCTTGGTCCTGTATTGCCTGTTACAGGTGTTTCTTAAGTTATATTCAATATCAAAAATGTTACCTTCTTATAAATACATTGTTGCTTTATCCAATTCCACTTAGCACTGAATGAAATGATCTATAACCATATATAACAAATATGGAAACACACGTACATGCACATACAGACAAATACACGCATATGCTTTGAATTAAAAACAGCTGAAAAAACTTAGAAAATACATAAAATGATAACATCCCTGGATCTTAACCTCTTAATTCCTATCTTGTGTTTAGTTTGGCTAGAAATGGTTATGCTGGCTTACTATCTGAGCTTCTCCTGAACAAAAAAGTATGTCATGTGATTATGTTCTTGAGTGTTTGATGTGTTTACTTATGCAGGTACCATCTTGCCCCTGCAAGTGGTGGCTCTAGTGATTAACAGATTCATTTCGTACCATTCCCCATCTCTCTCTCTCTGCTTATTTCCTGTCCTGTGTACTCAACTATCTAATGAAGGCATAAAATCCCCCGCAAAATATTTTTTAATGCACATGTTGTGTTTGTTTAACTTTATTCTTACACTGTGTCCAGCTGAATTTGTCTGTCAAGCTGTTTTTCTGCCAGCCCGTCTGTCTGTATTTCTCTCTGGATTCCCCAGTTTCACACTTTTTAAAGTCAGCAGTTATTTGTCAAAATATGCCAGAGGGGAGCACCTTGGTAGCCGAGTGGTTACTGTGCCTGCCACATGATGGCAGCATCCCTAGTTCAGTTCCGGCAAGTGACTTTTGCTGCTGGTCATTCCCCTCTCTCTCTCCCTGTCAGCCTCTGTGCCATCCGGTATCAAACAAAAAGACATAAATGCCCCCCTTTTTTTTAGGTTCAAAGGATGTGTTCACTATTTTTCTGTTATCATTGTTCTGCTACAGATCAACCGGGAAACAAAAATAGGGAGCATGGTACTAAAAAGACTCTTACTTTGGAAGATAACAACTTGGTTTGACCAACTCAGACTACTGAAGCCTTGTGTAAGCTTAAGATAAGCTTTGAAAAAACATTCTACACAAAACGTTGATTTTGTTCCACATCATTTACATTGAAAGCAGATTAGGAACTGATCCTTTTATGGCAAGTATGAACAGGAAGAACCTTTTAAAGTAAGCAAAACCTGTTTCAGTGTATGTAATGGCACCAGAAACAGTTCAAAATAAAATGTGAACCTATTCTTGATAATACTAAATAATTAATTTCATGTTTACAGAGGCACAATGTGTCACTTTTTTTTTTTAATTAATCAATGACAATAGCAACAAAAAAAAAAAAAACACAACCCCCCCCCCAAACTTGTGTACCTCCAATAAAAACCTTTCTTGTCTTCATTTCTATGTGGTGATGTCAAACAGCTGGTCTGGTGAATGAGCTGCTGTCTGTCTGTCAGTAATTCTCTCTGGATTCCCCAGTTTCACACTTTTTAAAGTCAGCAGTTACGTGTCAAAATATTCCAGAGGCAGCAAAAAAAAAGCTTTGTACCTGTGAATAATATTGCAAAAAAAATGTAATGTTCATCATGTGTGCCACTCTTTTTTCGTTTCAGAGCAAATTGTGTATATGTATGATGTTGATTTCACACCTTGAAGTTTCAGGCAAAGAAATCACCCTTAGACAAAATTCACAGAGACACATTTAAACATTTGTGGCTCCCTAATATCTCAAAACCTGCTCATCTATATACCATAAACCATGTGGGAACTGTCTGATGTTTTTGTCCTTCCCATGTCATCTTTCCCAGGCTGAAAGGTGGCTACAGAGCACTGGACATGGGCTTCCCTCATGAGGCCATGGTTGATATGACAGGTGGGGTAGGTGAGGTTTTGAGCATTGCCTTGCTGCCCCGACACCTTCCAGCCGTCATTAGACAGCTGCTGGATAAAGGAGCACTTGTTAACTGCGGCTCAAGCCAGGTATGCAGAGATATTGACTTGTTAGATCTGGTTTAAATCTGTGGACCTGTTGGGCAACACCAAAGCAGTACACTCCCCCCATTGAGGGTTTTATTTGATTTGATTTGATTTGATTTGAGATGAGTCATATAATTTTGTTATTTTGACCTTTCCCCCTGTCATGACTGTGGTTGGATGTGTTTGTTTGTGCAGGGTCCACTGGAGCAGAGGAATGAATTTGGGATCATGTTCAGGCATGCTTATTCGGTGACTGCAGTGGAGAAGGTAACTGTGAAACTTAGAGAGCAGTAGGATTCCTCCCACTAAGGCCACAAATACTAACTGTACATGGTTTGGGTCTAAAGTTAGATAGATGTTATATTTCTAAACCTTACAGTAACAGTGCTGATTCATCATAGGTTGTTCTTTTTCTCACTGCTCTCACCTTTTCTTTTGCTCTTCCCTCCCAGGTGAAGACGTCTTATGGCCCCGTGGATTTGGTGCGAATCCTCAACCCATGGGGCAACACAGAGTGGGAGGGTCCGTGGAGCGACTTTAAAGGGTAAAAAGAGAGAGAAATGAAAACAAATGGGACTTTTTAAAATGTAGGGAGGCACTATGTTTTTAAGATTTCAGTTGTATGTGGATGATTAAAGGATTTTCTTTTTGAACTCTTTGTCTCTCTCTGTGCAGCCCAGAGTGGAGCACAGTGAGCGCCGAGGAGCAGAAGAGACTGGGGAGAGTCAGCCGGGAGGACGGGGAGTTCTGGTGAGTTAGTGGCGTTATTGTGTGTCCGACCGTCTCACTGTGACACACTTCATAGCTCGGGCCGGGCACTTGGGTGATGCCATCGTCCATCAATGGCTGACAGTCATTGACCACTGTAACATCGTAACTTAAAATTCCCCCATCACTTGTCATCTGTCCATCTTTTGCATGTATTAAATTACTCTTATTGGATTTTTACTCACAAAGCTGTTATTGCACTTTCGGTAATGTGACAAGTGTAGTTAGTTATCGTCAACTCGACCTTCACTGTGTCTCCTCTGCTCTGCTCAGTGAAGCTCACAAACACAGAGCGCTCAGCCCTGCCCGCAGTGAAACACAGGAAAGGAGAGAAACTCAATGTGACCATAAATGACAGGAAAACGCAGTGTTTATTCATGTTATTTACCTAATTTGAGTGAACTCATTTCATTTCAGGTCAGTGCTAACGTCCACTGTGATTTGCTATGATTTATGGTCATGTTGAGTTTCTCTCCTCTCCTGTGTTTAACTGCAGGCACGGCTGAGTGCACTGTGTGAGTAGAAGAGAGACAGTTAACCAGGCGAATGACTCGAGATGACAACAACACTTGTCATGTTACTGTGCAATAAAAGCCTTGCAAGTAAAAAGGCAATAACGGTAATTTATGAATGTAATCCGCAGTACCATGACTTAAGATGACTTTTGTTGTGATTTGATGCTATATAAATAAAGATTAAATACAGATTGATAAAGATACCCTCCTCCCCCCATGATGATAACCTCATCTATTGTGAAGTTTCACTGTGGACTTCATATCTGTACACATCGCCCAACTCTAAATACAACTGACTCTAATTCTCACTGTCCCTACACCGTAGACATGAACGAAAACATTCAGACATGTAAATCTCAACCACAACAGGAACCACGAGACAAGAGACAAACAAGACGTCTTATCCTTGTAATTTCTGCCTTTTGCTTTTAAGACTTTAAGACTTTAAGACTGATTTTAACTGAAAATATTAAAATCAGTCTCAGAAATAAAAACCAGTCCTAGGTTTAACTATTGAGAACAATAAAAATAGTGTCATACAAGTTTGGGACAATTAAACCACATACAGTATTTGAAGTTCACTTTTTCTCTCTCCATCAGGATGTCTATTTCAGACTTCCGGCAGAACTTTGACGTGATGGAAGTTTGTCACCTGATTGATGGTCTCGAGGAACCAGGCGCCAGCCAGCATTCATGGTGCTGCACAATGCATCATGGGGCCTGGGTGCCTAACATCTCAGCAGGAGGCTCGCCCAGAGGCGGTAAGACCATGATCAATGATGAGAAAATGTTTTTCTGTGTTTCTAAAAATCATATTTGAGTAAGAAGCCTCTTATTGTCCTGATCTGCTCCCAAGAGCACTGTTGATTTACTGTAATGCACTCAACATTTAAAGCTTTCCACCATATTCAGGATTTCCCTCAAAGGCTGTTACTGTGAAACACAAGGACATAAGGACATAAGGAAGTTTATTATCATTGTAGTTACACAACGAAATTAAGTTTGGCACTCTCACATAGCAGCAAAGCTGCTGGTTTGGTCCCTCTGACTGATATATTATTATATATGACATCATTAGATTATTAATAGTGAAGCATCAGTGTTAGAGCAGCATGTTACTGTTGTAGCTGCTGGAGGTGGAGCTAGTTTACACTACTTTATATACAGTTAGTTAGTTTAGTCCAGTGGTTCCCAACCTAGGGGTGGGGCCCCTCCAAAGGGTCAGCAGATAAATGTGAGGGTTGGTGAGATGCTTAATGGGAGAGGAAAGAAGCTAAAACAAAGTTCTGACACACAAATCTGTTTTCAGTTTTTGGACTTTTTCTCTAATCTTTGATTTTTGGTGAAATATCGGATCATTTGAACATTTATTGAAATAAAACCATGTGAGAAGTTTAGAGGGAAAAATCACTATTTTTCCACTATCAGTATCTTTCAAACTGCAAAGTTAACTAAAACCAAAATAGCTGCCAAACATCTGTTCAGTCTTTGTAGGAAGTCACATTTTTGCTTTTTGAGACCTTGCATGTCATGTTAGTAGCTGTCCTTAAAACAGAAAACAAGGGACAGTCATGTTCGCATTCATGTTAATACTTGAATTCAGAGTAAAAGGCAAAAAAGTGCAGTATAAAGAAAATTGTAGTTGTAAAAATGTGTGTGTGTGTGTGTGTGTGTGTGTGTGTGTGTGTGTGTGTGTGTGTGTGTGTGTGTGTGCGTGTGTGCGTGCGTGCGTGTGTGCGTGTGCGTGTGTGTGTGTGTGTGTGTGTTTCCAGGTTGGTTTTGGCAGAACCCTCAGTTCCAGTTTGTCTTGTCAGAAGTGGACAGTGATTCATCCAATTCTCAGAAGACCTGCTCTTTCATTTTGGCTCTGATGCAGAAACAGCGGGGGCGCAGGGGCAATAACCTGCCTATAGGCCTGCATATATATCCGGTACACACACACACACACATGTTAACACACATATGTACACAGACTAACTTGATTTTAGTTATTAATTAGCTAAATGATCAATAGTAAAATAACCTGCAACCAAGCAACAACCACCACTGCAGGAATGAGAGTCTGAGAAGTCTACATGTGTGATGGCTGATACAGAGCCCGGATAGCTCAGTCGGTAGAGCATCAGACTTTTAATCTGAGGGTCCAGGGTTCAAGTCCCTGTTCGGGCGAGAAAAATTTTAAGACACTTGATTCAGAGGTTACGAACAGTCAAGATTTCCACCTACTAAATTTAGTCACTGGCTCTATCTACATTGTATCCTAAATTGTTTACAGTAAGCATTAAGATGAGGATAAACAAGAGAAGCTATCTGATACACCTCGCATTATTACTGAGTGGAGATAGATTTCACATAGACTACAGTTTATCACTCCCAAGTTTCATATTTTATTTGTTTTCTTATTCTCCACGTAGTTAAAAATCGATGTTAATTGTAGGTTTGATCAACAACAGAACGATAAACAACTTTCTTAATTTATCAGTTCATGATCTCTAAGCCAGACTCTCCCCCATCAACTTTTATTATGGATAAAACAAAGGTGAGGTAAGTGAGAGTTTGTCTGTCAGCAAGAAACACATTTTAATCACATTTATACTACACATAATTTTAAGTGAATTGAAATGCACCTTAAATGTCATAGTACACTACATGAGCAGATATACAAGAACACACATAGTTTAAAGTCTTCCTCCTTTCAAAAATGTTTTTCTTCTTATATTTTACAGTTTGACACTAGAAGTCATTTTTCTACGGTAGCGTATTGCATTCACTTTTTTAAAAAAAAAGCTCTGTTTATCTGAATTAATGAGATATATTCCTGTTTTTCTAAATAATTTTTCCTTTCGTACTGCTACATTGAGCGGTAGGTATCATACCCTATGTGTAACTAATTACATACCGTACCCTTATTGACCCCATATTGGAAATTGTCTAGGAGCAGATTCGGCCGATTAGGAGCAGCAAAGGTAGGTTAACGTTACTTGCAGGTGGGAGATTCTTGCAGGACTTTGAGGTATCTTGTTAATTCAGAAAAAAACAGGAAAAAATATTCAGAAATATAGGTAAACTGATCTCGTTAACACAGGAAAACTAATTCCCCCCCCCCCCAAGTGAATACAATACACTTCCATAGTTTTCACAACTGCTGAAAGCATGATTTGTCACAAATAGTTTGGAAGCCAATCGTTGTCCAATATTCAATTTACACAAGTGTGATGGTGAAACTTGAAGCCTCCAGTGCACAAACACTGAGAATAGACTTAGGACAAGGACAAGTAGAAGTAGGAGACATCTTGTGTTCTGCAGGAGAGGACCTCCGACCAGGATTCGAACCGATGTCGGCTCTGTATATGGCATGCGATCCAACCACTTGACCACCTGCGTGCCACAATTCAATTATTTTGTGCAAAAAACAATATCAGACACAAAATATTCAAAGTATTTTATATTCAACTTAAGACACGTCTGGAGGGATTTTTTAAGGAAATTATGCAACATGGATGCCAATGAAACTGCAACCAAGAGAAAAACCTCTCTTTGAACTCCTGATTCTCAAGTTTAATCACTGGCTGGATTTCAGTTTCATCCCACAATCACTATCAAAGAAATTCAGAGAAGTGTTCATGTGGGAGCTGTGTGTCAGGTTCATTAGATGGTTAAACTTCAGCTCCGACTGTGACAACTTGCACTTTAAAACTTGTCTCGCCTGAACAGGGACTTGAACCCTGGACCCTCAGATTAAAAGTCTGATGCTCTACCGACTGAGCTATCCAGGCTCTGCAAGATGCTTAAGGCAGTTTAAGTTTTGACTCCCATAAAGCTGCAAATACTTCACTATTACTTTCCTTTAACTTATAAAAAACATCTGACCCTTACACCAAGGTATTACAATACTTTTAAAGCATATTGATGTTTTAAAAATGACACTGAGGGGCTAAAATGAAACAGTATGGTGCGAATAAGAAACACCAGATTTTTAATGAAAGGAGATGCCAGGAGAAGTTTTAAGCTGCCTGAAGCAGACAGCAATAAGAGAAATGCAAATCTAGCTCCTAACATTTAAGTCCGGGAATGTGGAGCGCCCTCGTAACAGTGGTTACAGCGCATGTCATATACTTGCAACGTCCCTGGTTCAAGTCTGGCAAGGGACCTTTGTTGTATGTCATATCCATAACTCTCTCTCCCCTTGTTTCCTGTCAGCCTCTCTGACACCAAACACTGATATTTAAAAAAGGTTTGGGAACGTGAACAAGTCCAGTTGAGAGCGTTACTGTCTTTGTTGTATGTATCTATTATAAGAGTGCGCTATCTCTCCAGGCCCCTCCGAAGAACACACACCTGTCGCCTGAGGAATTGAGGGTGCTACCGCCGGTCCTCAGCAGCCAAACTTACTTCGCACGTCGGGAGATTGTTCTCCGCCACTCCCTTCCACCTGGTCGTTACATCATCATCCCCTCTACCTCCGAACGCAATCAGCAGGGATCATTTCTCCTCCGGGTGCTGACAGAGCAGGGCAACACTGCCACGTGAGTCCTGGATAAATCTATCAGTAAAGTTTAGATTTGGTTGTTTTCATATTTCTTGAGCTGCGAAGAGCAAGTTAAAAAAATAGCCATGAGACATGATTATCATGTAAAGAGTTAAAATGTTGTAAAGGTCCTGCATTTAATATCTTGGAACATACTGTGAGGGTGTAGAATATGAACTGTATGTAAGGGTTAATTTAACAGGTTTAAGACAGAAATCTGAACCTCTTAGAAGTTCAAAACTGTTGAGATTCAATACATCGTCCCCATCAGTGTCCCAAAGGTCCAGATTTATCTTTTTAACTTGGTCACGTCCGCCATTATTGGCGAGTGTAGGATTGTTTCTCTGGATGTCTGACTTTAAGATCAGTGATTGTATGATAATTTAATGTGTTTTTATGTATTTTTCCCCCAGTCCAGCTCAGAAACCAGCAACAGACGTCCCTTCAACAACAGAGGTAGGAGACACATAATCGCCATAATTAAATGTTAACTAAAGGATAAAGATATTCACCTACAATGCACCTGAACATGTTTTAAGTAAAAGACATGAAAGTGTGAGAATCTCATTAAAGTTTAGATAAGTCCGTCGGTGGTCGGTGGTCCAGATTTCACATCAATGTTCAAGTGAGGAGAGTTTTAAGATGGTTGATGCAAAGAGCAAAAATGAGGGGGAAAATTCTAGCTGCTACCTATGAAGATTGGTCTCTGACTTTTAAGTTGAAGATATAAAAACCCTTGTTAACAGTTCTGCTCCACCTGTCTTTTGGTGTGATGTCTGACTTACACTGAGCAGGTTTTAAGTATGTTCACACTGAAAAAAATTAGGTGTAGTTCAGGATGTTAGCTGATTTTTTAAGTTCTGTTGTTGTTGTTCTTTTGTCCCAAAATACAAAGCAAATAGTACCATTGAGGTGGAACTTGAGGAAGTAATTGTGCCACTCTGGTAAAATGTGACAACACAAACAATATATATCCTAAATCCTTAGAAATAACTTATTTTCTCTTTGTATTTTGCATAATTTCCCATTATTACAATAGTTACAGTAACTTGTGGTGTAGAATTGAGAGAAAGAGACTATCAGCACTATCATGGAGGTTTTTCTATTCGTGTAACAGCGGCATCTCAAAGTTGGTCTTGGAATTAACTTCCATGTTACACAGGCATGTCTAAAATATTCCATAAAGCTTCGTGTGCCTGCAGTTTTTTGTTCCAACCAAATAAGAGCACAGAATTCAACCAATCAACTATGTGAAGACTACAAAATCTGACATATTGTTTTAGTGTAGTGAGTAGCATGTTAGTGAGGAGTTTCAGACATAGCTACTGACTTCTACAGCTGAGTTGTTCTTGTGTTTTACTTCAGTTCTTGACCTCCACACAGGAGTAAAGTGGTTCGATGTAGCAGTAACAGTGTCATCACACATCTTCTGTCTTTACATTGTCAGCCTCACCCATATTAAAACTTGTCTCGCCTGAACAGGGACTTGAACCCTGGACCCTCAGATTAAAAGTCTGATGCTCTACCGACTGAGCTATCCAGGCTCCTGAGAGACAACTTATTTCTCTCAGTCAGATAACCAAAGAAGAGAAAGTGTATCGTTAAATTAGAAATGTCAAATAGCTTAACTCATTGTGCATCCTGAATCAAGACCCTAAATTATCATTTAGGTAGTGAAGCTCCAGAAACACACATGGAAAACAGATTAGTATAGTGTAAACTTTAAAGTAGAAATAGTAGTAGTCATATTTTACTTTTTCTGTAGTGGAGCTATAAGAAATCAGTTTACTTTAAGGAAAAGATGCAATGTGAACATCAATCAAGCTGTGACTTTGGGACAACACTGTCAAACTTAACAAAGAACATTTTTTCATCTCCAAAGATTTCATACATTTTATTTGTTTTTCAAGCTTTTCCTGAAAGTGCCTCTTCACAATCACCATTCATCAATTGAATAACTCACTCAAAAATAGTTTTCTTCTTTAGCTTGACTTATTTTATTATAGTTAATGTCGTCATTTATCCAGAATGAATGCATCACAGCCTCCAAACTATTTTGATTTAATATATGTACTATAGTTCAACATACTTTTGTGTGAATAATTACAGTATGCATATTTTCAGACACTCTGAGCTGTATTTATCATATCTCTTAGTGAGGAGTTTCAGACACAGCTACTGTCTTCTACAGCTGAGTGCTTGACCTCCACACTGGAAATGAGACTGAAGTAAAGTGGTTCAGTGTAGCAGTGACAGTGACAGCACACATCTTCACTCTTTTTCTTTCAGTTTCATGCAAACTCTTAAAACTTGTCTCGCCTGAACAGGGACTTGAACCCTGGACCCTCAGATTAAAAGTCTGATGCTCTACCGACTGAGCTATCCAGGCTCTGTATGAGTAAGCAGGCAGTTTTAATTTAGTTTCTGATAAACTTGCACTTTTCTTTTTTTATAAATTTATTGAATTCTCTGACCCTAATACCAAAGTGTCACAATATATATTGATGCATATTCATATTTAAAAAATAAGATTGGGGGGCAAAAAGAAACAGTATGGTGTGAATAAGAAACACCAGATTTTTAAATCAAAGACACATATATTTTTTCATTAGGTTTTTATTAGTGAAGGTGAAGACTTGTTTCTCAATTCAGGTTTTGTATTTTCTTCCTGCAGACTTCATTTCCTCACCAGGCTGCTCTTCCTTCGCCTCAATCTACGAGACGTCTGTTTAAGAAGCACTGCAACAAGGTCAGGTTAACCTGCACATACAGCTGCTCTACATTAACCTTGCTATATGTATATTTGCAACATCGTAAAATGACTTTATTCCCAGTGAGATTAGAGAATCACAATCGTGTGTGTGTGTGTGTGTGTGTGTGTGTGTGTGTGTGTGTGTGTGTGTGTGTGTGTGTGTGTGTGTGTGTGTGTGTGTGTGTGTGTGTTACATTGACCATTATGTCTTGTGTTCTGAATGTTTCCTGTTTTGTGTCATCAGAAGGGATTTTGCAAACCAGCGCACCTCCTGGAACTACTGACAGAGGCCATACGGGGAGGAGGTCAGTGATGTGTCTCTGTCTCCTTTCATAGGGGATTGTTTCTAGATTTTTATTCATAGGTCTAACTTCATCTCTGAAGTTATGTATGTTTGCAAGCTTTGTCCAAAAGGTAGCAGTAAAGGATTCTTACAGGAACAAAAACAACACAATTATATCAGATTTTTTACAATAGTTTAATCTTAGTATCAAGCTTGGCAATAATTGGTCTGGAGTCACAATATATCAAAGACATCTATAGATCATCAAAGAGCCAGAGCTCGTTGGTTTGTTGCCGCATCTAGTTTTTGATTTGATTGATCTGCTGAGCTAATATTACATTTGTAACAGTCTGGAGCACTAACGACCACTTGACACGAGTGGCGTTGTGAACACATCCACAAAGGTTAAATACCTTGGTCAGACACACAAGAACTGATGAAGCCCCTTGGATAAGAGGCGAAACATCTTCATAGACATATAACAAGTCCAGTTGCTTTGGATTCAATTGCCCAGAGATAACTATGACCTGGCGGAATGACAACATTCACAGAGAGACAGAAAGATGTTTTTATTTGTATTTTTCAGGCAAATTGCTACAACTACCGCATGTCTGTGAAGCACATTGATGGACTTGTCCGCCCACATAAGTGGATTTAGCTTCTTAGTTTTTGGTGTCAGATCTCCACACCCCCCTCTCTACTGAAACAGGCTGTTTGGGGTACATTAACATAACAGTATCATTATTCAGGACACTCGTTACCTTGCAGACGTGCTGATCACAGCACTGACACACCCAGTTGTAAAGCAGCTGTAGCCTCATGTTTTAAACCACACTTCGATCACATCTCTAACTGAAAAATTCACTATATGACTGCATTTCCATAGTACTTTAATAAGATATATGCATTGCCCAAATGATCTAACTTGTGTTTCAGTGTTAGCCGGCAGTGAGAAGTGTTTGGCTCTGGAGCACTGCAAGAGCCTGGTGGTTCTCATGGATGTATCCTTGAAAAAGATTGAATAAAACACAGTTTTGGAGATCATTCACATGTCCGCACAGACTGACCGACCAGCTGACCGTGAGTGAGTGAGTTAGTGATTGAAACAACAAGTGAAGAACTGACTGATTTATTATCTGGATCTGTCTGTGAGGGGTCTACAAAAGAATTAAGATCTGAATAGAATGCATTCTTGAATTAAAAAGCTTGTGTTTTTTATTCCAGCAGTTCTGTTTCATGTTAACCCTCCTGAATGGTTTTTAAAACATCCAGATTTTATTTAAGTGTTGTCATCTTCCTTGGTTTGTGAGGAACTCTTCAGAGCCTGGATAGCTCAGTCGGTAGAGCATCAGACTTTTAATCTGAGGGTCCAGGGTTCAAGTCCCTGTTCAGGCGAGACAAGTTTTAATCAGCCTGAAGCAAACAAAGACTTTGCTCACTAGCTTCTGTATTGAATAGCAACTTTTCAGTCGTATTTCTAGTGTGGAGCAAAATACATAAACATTTCATTTACATGGATTAAAAATCTGTATCTCTATATCTTATCTGGATAACAATGAATAGTGACCCCAAATCTTAGCAGATGTAAATGCAGTCTGTACAGTGTGAACACATGCATAAGAAACAAAGTGGTCCAGTAAGTTTAAAAGTCACCAAGCTCTGCCTTTTTTGCCAGCTTAAGCAAGTCCAGCAAAAAAACTACAAGTAGCAGCAGCTAGAAGTCATTTAGAAATGAGTGACGTCTGTTCAAACCTATGACACAACATGTCTGGAGGCTCCACTTCGCTAACAACTGAGAAAACAAAAATATGTTTCAATACAGGGTGTAAATGCAAAGATCCATGGATTGGATGTCATTATCTAGGTAGAAATCACATGTTGAAACCAGATTGGGAGTCTAGAAGTCATTATCTGTGCTTCAATCCCTTACTCTTAGATTACTTTCAGACCTGATACCTGGTGTCTGTTCATCTAGTATTTACTCAAACAGGTCAGTCAAGCAAAAAAGCAAATTAAAAAACAACAGATTTTTTGCACATATTATTAAATTGCAGATGTTGAAGAGGCAGCTTCAACAAGAAACAGCTTGGAAAACAAACTAAATGTATTAAATCTTTAGAGGAAGAAAAAAATCCCTATAGTTTGACAGTGGCGTCCTGAAGTTGCATTTTTGTTGAGATTCATGTTGCATAATTTCCTTTAAGTACATTGATTTCTTGTATATCAATTACAGATACTATGATAGGTATTGTTTCATGCACACAACCTGATATTTGATGATTAAATTTCATACTTGACTCCTGGTTGTGTTTGTCTTTTAATATCTGCCATCTTAAAACTTGTCTCGCCTGAACAGGGACTTGAACCCTGGACCCTCAGATTAAAAGTCTGATGCTCTACCGACTGAGCTATCCAGGCACTGCTGAGGAAGTCCCATATGCTGAATTGCCTCCCATTTTAATTTTCAATATATTTACTGATTACTCTTATAAATACAAAACAAATAGACTTAAGTATGAAACAGCAGAAATGATTTAAACTTAAAAGCTGTAGCATTGTTGATGGAGCAAGTGACTCAAGAAGCCTCCATTTACAGTCCTTGCACTGCATTTAATAGCAGCTGGATAAAGAAGAAGCTTTAGAAGAACAGGCATCTTCCTCTTTTGTGCTAGAAAGTTTCACTTAAAAAAAAAAAAGTTTGACTGTAAAGCGACTATACTTGTCAGCTGGCTTGGGGTGTTATTTCTGAGTCGTCACTGTTGAGAGTCATCGAGATATTTTTCTTGTAATTTCCTTGACCTCAGTGTTTTTTATAGACCCAAGGCATCGCTCAGCTAAACTGGATGGAGTTTCAGATTCTGTGGGACAAGATCAGGAAGTGGACGGTGAGGTTATCAACACGCTGTAACGCACCACAGCTGGAACGTTAACGAGAACATGCGGCTGGTTAAATTGAAAGCTGCATGCAAAAATCTACTTGTGTACAGATGCATTGGCAGGATAACTTACAGTTAATTTGCTTAACATACTGATTTCCTGTTTGTCTGTTAGTTTGGCAAAATTATTACCAATTTTAGTCAGTGATAAACCAAATTCTATGAACTCACATAGCTAAAAGGATGGCCCAGAAAAATAGTACAAAATATGTTTAGATTGGGTCTGTGTATGTGTGTGTGTGTGTGTGTGTGTGTGTGTGTGTGTTTAAGGAGTATTTTCATGCATTCATTAAACTGTCTTTATTCTCTTCTCAGGATATCTTCCTGACGTTTGACAAGAATAAAACCAAATTCCTCGAGTATCGAGAGGTTGCCCCCGCTCTGAAGGCAGCTGGTAGGACTAGGGACACACATAAGTGATATAAATGATTACATATTTCATTACAGATTTTTCAATTGTTCATGTTTAAATATAAGCGTGGCCTTCATTGGATTCTGGTTTCTGGTTTCACAGTTCAGGCGCCGCATCTGTCACGACCAACAGGGGGAGCCAAAACACTTCTCTTTACTTTTTCCTTTCTGCTTTTTTAAAGCTTTCCTCATAGTTCATTTACAGAGGTGGAGATACTTTGTTGTATTTACTCTGATCACATTAACAGTCACATATATATTTGATGTGTTTGTGTTACATAAAGAAACAGCATTATATTTTGAGTTTCTTGTTAATAAAGTCCTACGCTCTACTTTTGGTGACGAGGTAACCCATTTGTTTTTAAGATTCATGCATGAAGTAAGGAAGTTTAAAATTAACGAATGTAGTAACTCTCAGCACAGTTAGTATAAAATGTCCAGAGTACAGATGCTGGATAAATGTGAGGCCAATTGCAGTTAAGCATCAATCAAGTGGCAAGTATTCAGACCTTCCTTTATTGGTGCACTTTATTTTAAAATATTTACACCTCAATAAACTAGTGTGAACTTTTTCCTCTTGGCCTTCTGAAGTCATAAAAATCACACCCGTCACTAGATTTACCTCCAAAAACTTCAATAGCTAACTATGAATTCTTTTTAAATGAGCTACTTTAGACTTTTATTGAGGGAAATGTTTAAATACATACTTTAACTTCTTTCCCCTTTCTTCATTCATAACGTTCTGGAGCTTACATGCTGTCAGCCTTAACAACTTTACAACAGTGTCCACATGTGTAAATTTTAATATGTGAGCTTTTGACAGTTGTACGACTCATATGAGGAAATGTCTCGCCCAGTGTCTCTGCATCTGTCAGTTACAGCGACTTGAAAGTGATCTAAGTGTGTTTTTCTGCTGTGTTCCCTGCTGCAGGGATTGTGGTGGATGATTTAGTGATGCAGCTGGTCGGACTGAGATACACAGAGCCAGACTTGACAGTCAGTTATCCCGGCTTCTTGTACCTGCTGATGAAACTGGAGAGCATGATCCGTAAGGAAGGGAGATGGGGAAAGAAAGAGGGAATGGGTGTTTGGATGGAATAAAAAAAACAAATGGAGAGGAGCTGGATGCTACAAATTACAAACATGTTTAAGTTGTATAAATCACGTCCAAAATACTTCAAACATACTGCTGAGAATGACCTCTACAAGGCTGACAGCCTCTCTAAATATGGAGTCTCCATTTACAGTAAGGTCCATGTTTGAGGTCGAGGGAAAAGCTGGAAATATAAATCCAAAGCAGAAATATTTTCTCTGTTATCTATCCAAAAAGACTTTCCAACTGATTGTTTTTATAGCTGACTAGACATATATCATATATCACTGTGTCATCACCCCCGATTTAGTCAGAAACTAATTAGCAGCTGTAAACACAGCTGTTTTTGTCCTGGAAGTTAACATCTATTTCTATAAGGAATGACAAATATGTTGAAAAGTTATATGTTTGTATACTTGCACACTCCAATAAAAAAAAATGGGGAAAAATAAAAGTTAACATCTAGTAGATGCAGAATATCAGGTTAATTTTGTCAAAGAATTGTCACAAAAATATATATTTTTACAACCATTTTTCCATAATGGAAGTGGAACAGTTGCTACCTAAATTAAAACTAACCTTTGTAAAGAAAAACTATGAAGAAATACATTTCATGGAGACAGTTTTCTTTCTCATGATGCATGAATACAACACATTTAATCACAGTGACAGCCTACAAAAAAGAGTATCTTTATACATTATATACATACATACATACATACATTAAACGTCACTCACCTACTGCTGCAGGTAGAATAAGCCAGCAAAAGTATCTGTAAATCATGTATTTTTGTTTCTTCTGCAGAGAAATTTCAAGCGTATGATATGGTGGGAATGGGAACTGTAACCATCAGCTATAGACAGGTATGAACAGCAACTCCTTTCTTTCCTCTTTTTATCTGTTAGCAGGTGTGATATATGTTAAAAATACTTCTGACACATTTGGTTTTTATGTATGTACATTTTTTGGGGATTAATATAAAGGTTTTTTGTTCTCTGATTGGTTCCAGTGGCTCCACATGACCATGTACAACTGACCTGACCCACTCCGACGCTTCGCCAGGATTTCCTTTATAGTATTTTTTAATGAATGATTTTTATTGTGTAGTGTTAATATTTCGAATGAATTAAAATGATTTTTACAGAATAGTTCAGCAGCAAACAGGAAAAAGAGGATTTGAAGATTTTTTATGCCATTTTTCCTCTTATACATTGTCATCGTATAGTCAAACAGTAACAGAGGAAATGGAAACATCTTTTAAGAGCCCTTCAGTTGTGGAAACATCTGGTGTCAACGGTCAAAGCAGGATGAGCAAAGCGGAGTTTATGATTCACTGTGTTAGTGAAAATTTAATATGGTGCCTCGTCCTTAATGTAACATTTCTCAGCCTAAGTTTGGGATATAAGACCCTCTACTTCCACTCTAATATGCTAATTTAAAATAAGCTTTATTGTTCAACACTGACATTGGCTCTTTTTGTTTATTGATCCATAATTAGAGCTTCAGACAACACTTAGATTCATACCAATTAGTCAATCAGTTGATTTATCATTTAGTCGACTCAACATTTCAGCATTTTTTAGAAAACAGTACTTGACAACATGCAGGAATGAGTTTAAAGTTTAAAGCTAAAAGGCCAAATTAAGGAATCATCCATTAATCTTAAAGATGTCTGAGATGTGTTTGTAAAAAAATGTATGTAGTGATTTTGAACTCATTACTTGAGTTTCTTTCTGACTTTTTTCAAGGATAATGCTTGAATAAAGAATATAGAGGTCAAAGTGTGTGAAGTCCTTCTTCTCCAGTTTGTTTTAACCCTTTATCAGGGTTATTAGGTAACCACCGTAAACATCCAAAATAGCTTCCCCATGCCTCTCTGTGAGGTTGTAGAATTATGTGGATTTTTTTATATATAGACTTTTTGGAAAATGTGTTACACTAGACCAGCGAGGAACCATATATTGTAACTCATTGACCTTGATTTGCAACATAAAAATTCAACAATTTGGACTCTCTAGGGTTGAATTTCCAAGTATTTCAATGAGTGCCCTATAAAGGGTTAAAGTCACCAGCTCCAATATCTTTTAATTGAATAACTTGGTAAACTATGTAATAACTGCTTTTTATGATAATATTATAAGATTTTTAATAATAATAATAACAAAAATAATAATATGTTTATTTTATAGAGAGCTTAGAATCAAAGACAAATTAAAAACAATAAAACCATACAAAATAAATGAAAATCAATAAAAGCAATGTAGGGATGAAGAAACAAAAATAGAAAAAACAAAACAATCAAACATTAAAAGCGGATTTAAAAAAGTGGCTCTTTAGAAGAGATTTGAATTTAGTTACGTCAGTATCACAGAGAGATTTGGGGAGTGAGTTGAGTGAGAGTGGATATATAAAGGTAAAAAATACAAGTAAAAGAAGTTAAATAAGTTAAGATGATCCATTCCACTGCGCTTCTTTCACTCTGGTGCTTTAAAAGTGCTTAAAAAAGGTGATGAAAACTGATTGTTACATCATCTGTCTGACCAGTCGTCTTGTTGTGTCTGAATGCTGCCATGAATGAGGAAGACTTCCTGTTCTCCTTCTCTAATCTTACAAACTCTTGTCACATACAATACATGAAGTAATTTGTGCCACTGTTTCTCTTCAAAATGACTTTTTGGTGCTGCTGTATGTTTCACTTTTGTTAATTATTTCACCTCATGAGGCCTTTTCGCTGTGATTGAAAATTAAGAGTTATTATTCGTCTACTACTCTTTGGGTTGTGTACGTTCTTTTTCTCTGCAGCTTTTCTGCAGGGTCTGAGTATGCGGTGACCTCGACCGCAGGGGATATTTTGAGAAATGACCCTCTGTTCTGTGCTGCTGTTTGGTATGTGTAAATATCCGTCTTCCAGCATCATTCTTTAAAGTGAGAATGGTCAGAGATACACATACCAGAGGAGGTTGTGTGTGTGTGTGTGTGTGTGTGTGTGTGTGTGTGTGTGTGTGTGTGTGTGTGTGTGTGTGTGTGTGTGTGTGTGTGTGTGTGTGTGTGTGTGTGTGTGTGTGTGTGTGTGTGTTTATATGTGTGTGTGTTCAATATCCTGTTGTGCTACTGCTGTGTTGGTTCAGACTGCCCTTCAGGACAGAATGTGATACTCATACGTTAGACACACCCAGAGACACTGTCTGTCTTCCTGTCTCTGCCTCTTTCACCTTTCAGTGAGTATCACCAGTCATTTCTTTTTCTTTTTTGTTCCTCTCGTGTTCTTATTTATATGAAAATAAAAGCCATTGTCAATATACGTACAGAATATAATGGATTGCGTGGGCTCAACCAGTGGGTGTTTTTTTTGCACAATCTTTGTTTATTGGAATTTCAGAGCATGTAATTCATATTGTAGAAGGGTTGCCTAGAAACATTGTTTTATATAAAAGTAGAGAATTGGAAAACATCACCCCAACACAGAGAACAAAATCACTACACACTACATTTCATCACAGGACTAACATATAAAGATAGGCACCTGGGTCATTGATGTTTTTTTGTGTCCATGTGGTTTAGTCAAATTTAAAGGGGTTCAAATGTGAAAATAAACATCTTAATAACACATTCTTTTTTTGTGGACCCAGCATAAAATGTCTGCTTTTAATCCATTTTGAGAGAATATATTAGAGGATTGTGGCAAAATTGTCTAAGTGGTGTAACCATAAAAACCAAATAATTAAACTTGCTTAAAAACGCTAAATTCTCAATAAACTTTTTTATATTAAATAAAGGAATACAATTGTTCTAAATATTACATTTAATCTGGGGAATTGTGTAAATCAGGAAGTATTTTTTAAAAAAATTAATGAAGTAATTATTTGTATAAGTACACTTAAATCCACTGTAGGTGGATGAAATATTGAATATTTATCATTCTTTTGGTTACACCATTTGACATTTTCAGGAGCATTCAGTCTTACTTTTGGTTAAAAAAAATGATGCAAATGTCATTTCAAATGACATAAAACTAACAAATACAAAATGTACATTTTAACAAACCTGATGCTGCTTTTAAGACAATTTTTAAAGATATTTTTGAATTGCTCATCTTGCTAACCCTTATTTGTCACTGACCAACCTCCTGGCAATTTAAACTCAATTACATGTTTTTGGTCTGTGGAGTACCCAGGGAGAACATGAAACGTGTGAGTGGTGCAGTGCTAACCACTGCACCACTCTAACACCAACAATAAGTCATGCGCATAATTTGTCAAATAGCACTTTGCAATTTGTATTAAGAACTCAAAGAGTACGCTCAAAATGAATGAATGAAATGCAGGAGGAAATTAAAAACATCAAGCAATAAAACAAGTAAAAGGTTAAAAAGGAGCTCAAGGTAACAGGAAAGAGCTATGAATCTGTAAAGAGAGTCTTCAGTTTATCAGAGTATTGTATAATCAGACCGAAAATGGATCCCTGCAGCGAAAAACTTAATTGTCTGCAACTTAAAAAAGAACTGGTGGGTGTTTTTACAAAAACATGAGTCAAATCCAGAGCAAATCCTCAACATAAACTTAAATAAAAGACTATAATTGGTTTTAAAAGACTATGATTACTCCAACTCACAACAGCAGCAGTTATAGTAAAACTCCACTGGTGGCTGTGGAAGCAAAAAAATCACACTTAAAAGGTCAGTTCTATATATCAATAAAGGTATTTTTAGTTTTTATTTACATGGATTTAAGTTATTTGTCTATGAAATGTCTGCTGCTACCTCAGTACAGCTGAAGTGGAGCTGAAAGGACACATCTTTATTCAGAAATACTGAAAACACTGTAAACAGTTTTCATAGGGACTATTTCTTCAGAGGAGAGCACTTAAGACAAGTCAACTGTTACCACTACAGATAGCTACTTCAAGTCAAGCAAATAAAACGTAAACTCTCTCCGTTATACCACTGTCAGCTTTTTTTTAAACAAAAAATGAATATCATTTAACTTAAAATATTGTTGCCCCTTCTTGTAGGATGATATGAAATTGTGTGGTCATCATTGCATATATACAAACTGGAGTTAACAGCTGAGAGATTGAGTTCCTCACACACACAAAACACACAGAAAGATCAGTGGTGGGGAGTAACTAGTTACATGTAATGGTGTTTCATAATTCAATTACATAAAATATAAATCATGATGTGGGCTTATTTGGAGCACACATGGGCTTAAATGGTGTCACATTACCAATTAAGCCCATGCCAGACTTTTCAAATCAAATATCTTTATTTTATTTCCAAAATCTACATGAACTAATTAATAATTTTTCAAATGAGAGATAAATCTTGCTTTATGAGAAATTATTTCCCTTATAAATCATGTCAGTATCCATGAAAAACACCTGAACTTGAGAAACTTAATAAAGTAATCAAATGTAATAAGTTACATTACTTTGATGAAGTAATTGCAATAGTACTTATTTAAAATAGTAATTACATTTTAAATAAGGTAACTAGTAATCTGTAAACTATTACATTTTTAAGGAAACCTTCCCAACCCTGCTCACAATTACTGAGTTGTTGTGCCTCATCATTCATATCAGCACCCCTGATGTTGTGTTAAGTGTAAATCTCCTTGTGTTTGTTCAGTGACTCTTCAAGAAACAAAAATAATAACAGGCCATTTACACGTGGCTCATTCCTTATGAGAGGGGACACAGACTGTAAATATGACCCAGGGCTATTATAACCAATCACAGCGCTGTTAGTAGTAGAGATGCACTATATAGCATCACATGACAACATCAAAGCTTAAACATGGTTCAGCTACAGTCTCCACGCTGCTGCAGGCCATGGTGACGCTAATCGAGCCGGACAGCCGGAGCATGACCTACTTCTGTAGGTGGCTCCTGCAGGCGGGACAGACACCCTCCAAATCAGCCCGAGTCCCCCACCTGGCAGATTTAATAGATGACACCACAGTTCAGGAGCTTCTTTATTTTTTATTTTTATGAGTGTATGTCCTCCGGGTCAGCGGTTTGGATCATGACCCCATTGAGGGTCACAGGCTTCACATGAATCATATAGTAAGGATTGATTCTGCCCCCTGTTCTGGTTGTTTTTTTAGTTATCAGATAAGCCTGAGACACTGGACAATGAAAAAGTGAGAAATGATAAATTTAAGGAAATATTTCTGTTTCCTGCCTGATTAAGCAGTGAGGGCCTTCTCTCTCGCTTGCTCTCTCTCTCTCTCTCTCTCTCTCTCTCTCTCTCTCTCTCTCTCTCTCTCTCTCTCTCTCTCTCTCTCTCTCTCTCTCTCTCTCTCACTCTCTCTCTCTCTCTCTCCTGGTTCTCCAACATTATCTTGCGATGCTTAAAGAGGATGTGACCCTCTCTTTTAACTACAGCATGTCCATTTCTGGGATTTCTCTTTATTGTGTTTGTTTTTTACTCTATGGAAAGCAATTTGGATCAACTGTGGTATGTTTAAAGTGCCATATAAATAAATTAGATTAGATTATTTACTGTCATTGTACAAAACATACAATGAAATTCAGGTGCACTCAAGGACCCGGCTCAAATATTGAAAAATAAATAGATATATAGGTAGATAAAAATAAATAAATGCATTCATTCATTCACTCATACTCATACAAAATGAGACCAAAGGCTATATTGCAGGAAGTTGAAGTTGTCCCAATATATAATCACACTCAATTAAAAATATGATTTTGTGTGTGATTACTCTGCTTCTTTAATTTGATGTACTTCTAATTGAAACATGGGCCTGTTGGTGGATAACTGCACAGCATGGATTTAGAGCACAAATATTGTGTTTCAGCTACACATTATACCTGCAAGCTGCCAACTACATCGAGTGCTACCTGCTGATTATTTGGAGTTAGAGTTAAGTGAAGCAGTTTGAAGTTAAATGCATTGCTCAAGGGCTCCTCCACTGATCTCAAACTGCTTTCTTTAACCTTATGTTCTTGGATACTTTATGCTGAGTCATGCATGAGAGAGATAGTTTTATTGTATGAAAGGGGTCGGGGTCAGTTGGAATTTTTAGCATGGTTGTAGGTCTGTCAGTCGGTCGATCTGATCACCAGACAGTAACTGTTTGATGGGTTGCCATGAAATTTTAAATCCTGGAGATCAACTTTTATATCCTCAAGCTGTAATAAACAGGATGCTTTTAAGTTTTATTTTACTACTTACAAATCATATATATTTAACACTTTTTCTGATAGTGTGTAAATGCGTGCTGTGATGTTTTATCTGTCTGGATCAGTTTTTCCACTGGTCCAATCTGCTATTGGTTTTTATTTATTTTAGTACGGTACACAAATCAATTAAAAGGCTTGTGTAACCTGCCTGAGCTGCAAAATGCATCACAGTGAACATCAGGTCTGTATCCATTAAGTAAAAAGTTACATTATCATTGGACTGTGTTGCAGTGTATGTGCAGCAGATTGATTTGAAAGGCTGTCAGTGGATTGCTCATAAAGATAATATAACTTTATATATAAAGGCCTGTAATTTATGCAGACTTTATCTTCACAATGACGGATTTCACACCCACCTTGAGCAAATTTAGAAAATATACTACTTCTTTCCATGCTTTCTGTTCATTTCTGTACATAAATTAATGGAAACTAATGGCTGCTTGGGAACAGCAGGAAATGGGGAGTGGGGTAATAGTGAATGGGCAACAACTAGCAGGGTCATTTAAGTGAGTTTGGAGCAAAATAAAATTGTTGCATATGATAAGAATTTGAAATGTTATGACTGTACCGACTTTTTGAGCCTTTTGATGTTTAAATCACAATAATGCTTCCTTTCTCAACGTACAACAAATGCTATTTTTTCAAGTGCCTCTTCTGGTTGCAAATTGTAACACATTGTTATGATTTTTATCTTCTCTATTTAAGGTGAAACATCTTCAATGGCTGATTAACTTCCTGTTTAGTCTATATACATCCGACTTTAGATACAACTCAGACAGAAACCACCAACAGAAGTTTGTGGATGACTCTTGTTTCACACATTCATGCATCAGAATGTGTGAAAACCCCTGAAGATGGTGGTGGATTTCAGAAGGCGTAACACACCAATCAGTCCTGTTACCACTGAGTTTGCAGGTGGGGGTTCAAAGTCTAGACATGGTGCAGTCCTACAGGTCAGGAAAGCAAGTCGAGTGGGATTGGGAACACTTATTGAAGAAGAAGCAGAGCTGACTCCATTTCCTAAGGAGGCTCAGAGGCTAAATGTCAGTGGTAATAATTGCCCTTTTCTTTGTGGTTGTGGGCTGGAGCAGCAGCACAAAAGCTGCAGACACCAACAGGAAAGACAGACTGTTGAGGAAGGTGGTGAATGTGGTCACTAAGAGGGGAAATCACGAACAGTTCCTCTGCATCCTTTATGACTCTTTGGGCAAGCAGAGGAGCACATCCTGTCTCAGTGTACCACAGAGCAGCACAGGAGGTCCCCTAAAACTGTATAACCCTCCCCAAAAAACATACACTATGCACATTTTTTTTGGACACCCAGCTCTTAAATAGCATTTGTACATTTCCACATTTAAATGTTTCAATCCTGTAGAATGTATTGTTTTTTTTTTTTTTTTTTTAAATCATTCTTACCCTGACCTTTATTTTAATATTTATTCCTCTTGTGTTATTCTGTTATGTGCTCTGCTATTGTTGCTGTAACAAAGACATTTCCCCCCTCGGAGGTACTATAAAGTAACAACCTACCTTAAACTTAAACGAGCCTGCAGTAAAACGATCCTAACAACGACACACCGACATATAAACATGTATAGATTTATAGTGCTTTATTGTTTCAGTGGCTCGTGTTCAAATGTTATGAATATTCATGATGTGGCCTGTGGAAGCTACTGGAGACCGTAGCTGGAGACAGGTGTGTCAATTCGCACAAACACACAGGAATACTACACACGAGACAGACGGGGATACCTTCAAAATAAAATACTCTTAACTTCAGGGAGGGGGATGAATTTACAGAAAAAAACCCAACTGGACCAGAAATCCCAAAGTGCCACGTTAATGTAATTTCTTTTACCTAATCAGTGAAGCTTTAGTGGTACATTTTTTTGTACAAGAGTTCATTAGGGGAGGAGGAGCATTTAAAGTTCTTAAATGATTCATATATTGATTTTAAAAGCAAATTCCTCCTAATTTTATTTTTTATGATTTTTACTAATATAATTGAACCTATATGTTCAATAAAAATGTGCTTCAATTAACAATAAGTGAAGAAAGTCAGAGTAGCCTAATTTTGTGCTGCATAAAGACAACAACAAAAAAGCCACCTGGCATTAAAGGTGAAAATTGACTAAACAAACACAAATACAGGTAAAATCTAATCAAAGGAGTAAAATAGCAAAACATGACTTTGAAGGTGGAAGAAAGGAGAAAGAGGAAATTAGTGGCAGGGTGGTTTGCAGCATAGGCCACATGGGCGGGCATCCAGGGCGCCAGATAAGGGAGGAGACCCCAGATGAGTATGGCATTTGGACGCGTTCTTGACGTTTTTACCCTCTTTATTTTCTCATTAACTTAGAAGAGTTTTAATCTGATTTGATTTTCAAAGTCTTACTGGTTGGTCAGTTTTGGTCTGACAGCCACTAGACTTCATATGCCACCTCAGGACACTCATTTCACTCTTTTATACAGAGATCCAGCACTATAGGCATAAAGAAAACCCATTATTAAACTGCCTTTGCTTTTTTACACTGTGTCCCACCATGCCTGCTGTCCCTTTTACACAGACTTCGACCCGGCTCTGTAATCACCTTCATAGCCGGTTTATTGGTTAAGGTACTTTGCCTTCCCACTCTGTGTCTGTACCTTTTATACAGTATAAAGGTGCAGCATTACCTGGTATAAACTGTGCTATTGAACGGCGCCTTGCAGGGTTATTATAATTTTGAAATGTTCATTAGTTTTTATTTTTATTTAGTTGTTCAGTTTGTTTGTTTTTTAAATTTTTGTTTAGTTTTAGTTAGTTTGACAAGTGATTAAGTAGTTTTTTGTTGTTGTTGTTGTTTTTTTTTAAAAGGAAATATTTTTCTTTAACCATTACCAATGCTCAACCCTATCACCAATGCCTATTTGTCTGGAGGACTGGGAAGACTGGGAATAACTTTGGCTGTGTTGCATGAGTTCAAGTTTGAAGAACCAGGACTGGAGGAACTATTGTTGCAGTTTTTATGGTGGGGGTGGGCGTCTCCAGTCTAGAAAAAATCCCACCTAGGGCACCAGCACAGTCAGGTCCGGCCCTGGCATTTGCATTGTGAGCCATACCAACGGAAAGCACACATCCATTACTTTGAACATCGTACAGGAAGCTTCTCGCCTCAGTGCGTGGAGCTTGTTTGTGTGGAGCTCGCTTGTGCAGCCTGTAGGAGCGGCGGTTCCTCCCAGCAGCAGCAGCCACACCGCTCACAGGGAAAGCTTTTCTTCTCACAGCAGCAGCAGCGGGGTTTTCTGACTGCACACACCGGATATTCAACACATTAAAAACACACACTCACGTCTGAAAGCGGCGAGAGAAGAAGGACACCGTGGTCGGGTCGTGTATCCCTCCCCATCCCGCCTCTTTCAATCCGGGCGTCGTTGCCTTTCTTTTCATTTTCATTTTTTTTTTTTTTTTAAATTTGTGGTATCTTTCCTCACAGATTGGTCTGTGGCGCACTCAGGTTTTCTTTTGCTGACATGGTAGATTATCACGCTGCCAATAATCAGTATTCGGCCGGCGGTCCACAAACCTACATGGAGCAAGAGAATGATTGGGACCGGGACCTGCTGCTGGACCCGGCCTGGGAGAAACAGCAGAGGAAGGTAAGAAAACGAGGAGTCAGGCCCCTAGGTGAGCTGGGCCGAGCCGAGCCGAGTCGGGCTCAGAGGAAGAGGAGGCGGCGGCGGGCTGAAAGAAAATGGCAGGGGAGGGATGGGATGGGGAGTGGAGGTCAGGGAGCGAAAACGGGCCTCGTCTTTGCTGTGTAAAACCTCAGCTGCTCCACTTTATACAGACTCATTTTTCTTGTTCGCAGCCTGCCTCTCTCTTCTCTCCGCCCGTCCGGACGCTCCTCTCAATGTCAAGCTGCTTCATTTCACTGCGATTTGAAAAAAACCCCCCAAAAAACCTGCTTTCTTTACCTCCTCCTTCTCCTCTTCTTCCAATTCGTTTTTTCCTCTCTGTCTGTGAATGAAAAAGTAGTCGGGTTGTCTGTGTAACGTTAGCTGCTGCTTTCACTAAGGTATTTTTTTTGTGGCACCTTTCTTTTTTTTTTTTACCCCCAACCTACTTGAGCGGAAACAGGGCGCCACATTGTCGCACAAAAAAAAAAAGAAAAAAAAATCAAAATTGTAAGTGTGCAGATTTTGAAGCTGGAAACAGACAACCAACGGTGTTTTTTGTGCAGGGTTTTAGGGCGTTATCAAGCCTTCCTGTCCCACTTGTCTGCTTGGCTGGCTGGTTGGAGGCCAATAAGACTGACTGGTGAGGCGAGTTTCTGCTGCTGCTCACTACTGGAAGATCTGACCGATACGGTGCTTTTTAAGGCCGATGTATGCTATATATAGGCTATATCAGTGTGCTCACATTTTAATCACTTTTATAAGAAAGATTGAAGGAAGTTAGTGTTTATTTTCAAGAATCAATTTAACTTGAAACTAATAGCCTGCTGAGACAGTAAATGACTATAACATAATGTTCCCCCTTGATTAATAAGTAAATGAGGAGGTTCTGTGACTTATCTTAAAGGTCACTGTAGAGAAAAAGCACAGTGTGTGTGTAAAAACCAAACAAGACCGCCACCATTAGCAATGCTATGTGGAGCAACACTCTGTAATACTGTATGTGCAGAAGAGTGTTATATCTTGATGTGACAATCGCACCTGTGCTCATTTTCAAGCCCACAAAAGTGTTGGGACCGACATTCTCTCTGTCTCTTAGCACAGAATTGATGTGCTGCAGATTTCACTCAGCAAAATGACATTAAACAGCTTTGCTCCATATAGCTCATCAGACTTTATTCTGTAGCCTGATACTTCCACCAATCATCCCCACTGTTATCATTACTATTTAAACAGCAGAGTGCCTTTTTTTTTAAGTATCTAAAACAAGCAACCCTACTCACTTACTCTACTCCCTCCCCTCCCTGCATCCCTCAACTCTCCGTCTAGTTTCTCCTCATCCTCTAATCCTCTTTCCTGTTCGTCATGTCTGTTAACAGATGATGCTTATGTTCGCGGGGATATTTTGGCTTTCCTTTGTGCAGTTTTTGCCCCCCTCAAGTGATGTAAACGGATTTTTGTTTGAGCCACCAGACTAAAAGAAAGATGAATGATCGGACTTGCTAGAAGCTCTGATACACTCTTAAATGGACGCTGGCAGAAGACACACACACCTTGTCCTGATGACAAAAGGACGCTTGTGTCTACATGGATACACAATACGACACTAAAAGCCTCTCGCACCAGTTTTTCACCTTCTAAATCCTCATCAGGGAGTGGGTAGGCAGAATAATTAGTGATAATTTGAGAAACCATTGTTTAACAGTGTGGAATGATTTGAGAGGGTGTGTATTTATATATGTGTGTGTGTGTGCTGTGCTAACCAGACTACACACCCTATCTTATTCACTGACTAGCCAGATGACTGGCATACTTTCTAGTGGTGTGACAGCATGCCGAGCATTGAATCGTGCATTTTTATTAGGCCACTCAGCATTTTAACCGTCCACATCAGACATTCCTGCAGTCGATTAGCATCAAACCTGGCAGGTTGGGTCCTCTCAGCTGTTACCTCACGCTGGTTAGTCAGGCTGGGTCGACGCTCTGTGCATATTTGTCCACAGATCACATGGGTCAAAGTTTCCCAGAAAAAGAAAATCTTAACTGGCAAATCATTAACAGAGAGGCTAGTTGTACAAACCGTTCCTCTGCGTTCCTGAATGTGCACTCATCGGTGGACGCTGATAGGTGTTTGATTGATTGGGAACAATGCAGGCTATGGGGGACATGTCTCCCTGCCAAGTATGAACGTTGTTGGCCTTGCTGGTGAGGCGGTGGGGAAGGGGGGTGGGGGGTGGGGGAGCAAGGGCAAATTCCTGTGGTGTATTCACGCTCGCTGTGCCAGTTATTGCGCAAATGTGAACGAATGCCTCCCACAGGAATATCAAGAAAGACGCAGATGTAATGAGTGTGGGAATGGATTTGGGCCCTCCATCCTGTTAAGCCATAAGGTCAGAAACAGGAGTGGATTGTCAGAGAGAGCGCCCCCCCCCCCCCAAATGCTGACGCTGCACATTTAACATTTTGAGTTATACAAGAAGGGGAAGAAGACAGCAGGGCTGAGGATTTTTGTCATTCTTGCCTTTATTTGGCGAGAGAGAGAGAGAGAGAGCCACGTGACACTGGAGGTGCAGAGTTCAAATTTTATCTAATAGAGCCACAAAGACTCCCCGATGATTAAGACTTTCTTTGCTTCTGTAAAAAAAAAAAAGAATGACATGAAAAATGTAATGTGCATGCTCATATCTTGTTCTTCTATTTATTTAAAAAAAAAAAAAATTTAATAAACAAAAAGGGAACATTTCATGAGGCAAGCTTAAAAAATGTCATTTGGCAGCAATGCTTTTACTTAATGAGCTTCTTTTTGATTAAATACATTATTAAAAAAATCCCAGTTTTCAGAGCCGAGTTTCACCTCAACACAAGAATAACTTGTTTTGGGAGTCTCTTATGATTCGGTTATTCACAAAGTGAATCTG
Organism: Scomber scombrus; assembly: GCF_963691925.1. Taxonomy (NCBI): domain Eukaryota; kingdom Metazoa; phylum Chordata; class Actinopteri; order Scombriformes; family Scombridae; genus Scomber; species Scomber scombrus. Next base: position 24,767,053 of record NC_084974.1, read on the forward strand.
TGTTTCTTTGGCAGAGGCTGAGCTTTGTCCTTTCAGCATGTTTCCAGTTGTCCATTTGGTACATTGAGCAACATTTCTCAACACCCCAGAGTACCTGGACTGAGCCCAGCTGAGTCCGGTCGGCTGTTTGTTTCACGGCGAAGCTTCACGCCTCCTCGCCTGACAAACATGTTATTAAACCCTTTTCCCACTGCCGAGGGATCTGCCGCACGTTGTAACATGTCAAACTACGCAGTGACACCACCAGAGGCTTTTTTTTATTGTAACTCTCGGCAGTATGGCAGCGGAACATGCAAATCCAGCTTCTCAGTGACAGTTAAGGATGTGCATATTTCTCATGTCATGAGACGGGGGGGGGGGGGAACAGCAGGGGAGGGTGAACTAACAAGGAAAGCATTAAAATACACACAAGCCAAAGTTCCTGGAGTCATCTGTGCTGATTGATTTGAAATTTGATTTATTATCACTTTTCTCACAGTGTCTTAATCACACATATCCAGTAGTGTTTGGCTACTTCACACAGACACAATAAAGGTCAAAATAGAGATGTTGAAAATGTGCTGGCATGCAAATTGGAGCAATTTTGATATTTGCACAATTTATTAAAAACATTTTTTTTTTTAAAAAGGGGGTTACAACAGAAATGAGCTTAAGGGTTCCAACGAGTGGAACATTTCCTCTCATAAATCAGTTGTGTTACTGTGGCAGATTCACTTGTGGTTGCTGATATTTATCTGTCTTCATTTTCCTACACTGGCAGCCGTCTCAGTCTGACAGCCTGTTTGCACAGAGGTGATTGGAGCAGTGCCGTTTCACTCAGGACTCACAGCTGAACAGGCTTTAAAGTTAAACAGCTGTAACTGATGGAGGGATAACCTGTGATAATGTCCCTGTATTTTTTTACACAGCCTGTCATATTGTCAGCACTAATTGAGTCACCTAAAGTTATTTCTGTCACACAATCAGTCACTTCTTTTAGTTTATTGTTGAATTTTTCCAGTTGTGTCATTGCACATGTGTCCTCCAGCGTGATCTTGTTTGTGCCCTGCCTTCCCTGACACGACCCACCAGTGCCCAAACTTGCAACACACACGCACACACACACACACACGCACACACACACACACACACATTTTTCCATTACTGCCAAGGTGGGCAGCTGGACACAATGTTAGTTTGTTCTTTTACCGCCCACTTTCACATGCTTTCTGTGTGACTGACTGGCTGGCAGGCAGGCGGAGCCACTTCAGATGGTCCGGGTTGGCTCAGGACGAGCTGTAAGTGACCCCCCCCCCCCCCAAAAAAAAAAAAAAAACAACAAAAAACCGGGGACTTAACAATGCATCCCGTTGTCATCATCAATTTTAGCTGCCAGGCTGCTCCCTTCCTGTCCCGAAACAACATTTTTAAAAAGAATGAAGAGAGTTTAAGTTTGAGTAAATGGGCCCGCTCACTAAATAACAATAGACAATGCTCCGTTTGTAGAGAAGACGGGGAGCGGACACTTTGATTGGTTGTCTGTCTTTGTTTTTGTGGGCGTTTGCTGATGCAACCTGACTGGGGATGTGGTGGATGTAGTTATCATTCAGGCCTGATATAAGTTAATTTTGCCCCTCTTTGATTGAACATATTTATCTCTAATATTAAGTGTGTTTTCTCTGCCTCAGATGAACAGCGTGAAACGATAGGTGAGATTAATCCTCAGCTTAATCTGCTTGACCAGAATCACCTTCTACAGTTTGTACTAGATATGAACTCCAAACTCAGACTCCTTTTTTAATGGTGATCTCTTTTTGGCGGGAAATCTGGCGCATACGACTTCATTTGAAAAACTGAATCGAGCTCGATATATTTAACATTTTTGCACCAAAAAATTGACAGTTTGTTGGTGAGAATCAGTTTGAAGCCTTAGCAGCTTGTGATATGTGTTAGTCTGAAAATGAATAGATGATCAGAGGTTGCTATAAAAATAAAATTCAACAGAAGACGCTGCTGCTTCTGCTGCATATAACTTCCTCTTCCAGATGTGGACAGTTTACATAACCTAACCCCGCTCTGAGAAGACAGTTCTCACAGTTTTTTTTTGTTGTGACCGTGGACGTCTGAGGACAATTTGGGAGGTTGTGAGATAATGGCAGCGTGGCACCACCTCTCCTCTCTATAGCCCCCCCCCCCCCCCCCCCCCCCCCCCCCGTGCCAGCTGATTCTAGGTCAGCTGTGGGAAAAGCCCCTCTGCCTCAGCTGACCGCCATCCAGGATCAGCTTGTGCACCTAAACAGCGAATCAGTCAATTCAGCAGACGACAGCCTGCGAGAGGACAGAGGAAAAAAGAGAGAGAGAGAGAGAGAGGAATGCACCCCTCTGTATTTCCCCCCTCTGTCCTCCTCTCTGTTCCGCTATTGGCCGCGGTGTGTGAGAGAGAGAGAGTATGCAAGGGGGAAACATTCCTTTGGTGGCCCATTATAGCCTGCTAGGCCAGTGGGAGGGGGCTTGTTACTAAAGGGGGGCGGGGTGTCCTGTTTTTTTGCCCGACAGGAAAAAAGAGTTTGGGGGCAGGAGGGGGGAGGAGGGGGGGGTGAGTGTTGCAGGATTGCAGATGTGGTTGAGAGGGAGAATCCTTCTTAGGGGCAGAGGGTGCTCGTTGGGAGAGGGAGAGGGGGGTGCGAGATTTTCCAGCTGGTTATGATGTGGCGGAAGTCATGGCGCCAAAGTTTGGTCCAAATATTTGTTTGCAGTAATGCTCTCAGACACCACCGCTGGAACCATTTGTTTTATTTCTTTAGTTAAGATAAACACACACATACACACAGTCCAATCAGTATAGACGGTGGCGTGTAGCCCTGTGCTGGTATTGACATCGGTCTGCTGTAGGCCTGTGTGTGTGTGGAGGTGGTCGAGCCTAATGTGTTTCTCTTTCAGAAGAGATTTCTTTACGGTCTGTTTCTCTCCCCTCTCTCTCTCTCTCTCTCTCTCTCTCTCTCTCTCTCTCTCTCTCTCTGTGTGTGTATGCGAGGAAAGCGTTGCAATTTTGGGCCACAGGGGAGGACACGGGTGCGTCCGAATGTTATAGAAGCCATGAATCCCAGCATTCAGTTTATGGCTGACATAACCTTAGCGCTCGCTCGCTAATTGCTGCTGTTCACAGGCTTACTTCTTGGCTATTGTGCATAGTTATGAGGATTAGTAAATGGCATTTCCCACTGATGAATTGAAATTGGCAACAATAGGGACTAAGTATTTCCTTTTGGTTGGCTGCCAATATGCATGTTGATGGTTTTAGCTTGAAGCTCAGACGCCCCCCCCCCCCCCCCCCCCTCTTCATATATCCTCCTAGTTTATTCTCAACAAAGGAATTTGAAGGAATATTGAGGCTTTTTTTTGGCAAGGAGTTCTTTGATCTGCTTGTCTTCATGTTAACAAGACTAAGAGTCTTACAGCCATGCTAGCAGCTCTGAGAGACTACGCCAAATTCTAACATTCAGTAACATGCTCAGAATGACAATGCTAACATGTTAATATTAAACCAGATATAATATTAACCATGTTCACCATCTCAGTTTAGCATATTAGCATGCTGACATTTGCTAAGTAGTGCCAAATACAGAGTACAAATGAGTTAGTTAGTTAGTTTCCCAAGTATTTCATCATAAACCAAAGGGTTGGGTGAATTGCATAAAAAGGGAGGAGGTCACCAAAGTTATTACAGTTCATTCAGAGGGGGAACATGAATGTCTGAACCAAATGTTCAGGGAATCCATTCAATAGTTGTTGATTCATTTCACTCAGAAGCAGAAATGTCAACCTCATGGTGGCGTTGGTCTTTGGGATTCATCATGCAGGCGCTCTAGATACCTGATCTATAGATTTGTACCTTGTTTTTCACAGGATAGATTAAAAAAATTAGAAGAAAAGTCAGCAGTTCATCATAGTGATTAGGAAATATCCTCTGAACACAACCAATGTCTGTTTAAAATATCCTGACAGTTCATCTGATAGTTGTGGAGATATTTTTATCTCTGCAAACTTGTGATGAGCATTTTTCACCTTTTTTTCATTTATAGCTATATTTAATGGTAAAGGTAAGCCATAGACTTATTGATAATGTCATCATTAGTTGCATCTCTGTGTGCAGGCTGTCTTCTCATTGGACAGAATCTTCTAAACATTCAGGAGTCAGTTGTTTTCTTTCTGAGCTGTTGTGATTGTTGATGATGGTCGCTGCCAGCGGCCTCATGTCAACAGCTTGTGGTTTGTGTCTTGAGCACATTGTGACAATATTAGTACATTTCAGCAGAAAAAAAGTGTGCACTGTATGTGCACATTCCTCTCTCTCTCTGTATGTGTGTATGTGGGTGTTTTCTAAATTCAGGCTCCAGTGTTATTGAAGAAGTTGGGGGGTGGCTGTGTTTGCAGGAAAGCAGCAGAAGAAAGAGATGTGTGTTTAGGTGTGGCATGTGTATGTGTGTGAAGGGTGTGGGGGGGTGCCATTATATTATGGGTTTTGGGGAGGAAGAAGAAGAAGAAGAAGAAGAAGAGGAGGAGGAGGAGGAGGAGGAGGAGGAAGGGGGGTTGACTGTAGTTTGGAGAATGAGAATTTTTTTTCGTTTTCCAGCAGCAGGATCACATAGCTGTGGGATTGTGTGCTGCTGCTTAACACCGCGCACTTAAACAAACACACATCCCTCTCATGTCCTCACCCACTGCACGGGTGTGTAGGCATGCATGGCTGTTTGTAAGGGGGTGTGTGTGTGTGTGTGTGTGTGTGTGTGTGTGTGTGTGTGTGTGTGTGTGTGTGTGTGTGTGTGTGTGTGTGTGTGTGTGTGTGTGTGTGTGTGTGTGTGTGTGTGTGTGTGTGTGTGTGTGTGTGTGTGTGTGTGTGTGTGTGTGTGTGTGTGTGTGAATTTGATTAGGAGAAGCTTTTTTCAGATTTCACCTAAAGGCATTGTGTATGTACGGTCCATTGAACATGCAGGGAAATAAACTGAGGAACAACGTGTTATGAGTTCACTTTTTTTTAAGCAAGTTCCTTTATAAACAAACACCTCACACTAGCTGACTGATTGGGCTGTATATATAATTAAAAACAACATAATCCTCATACTGTAGTCACTGCTGCACTTTTCATATGAGGAAATTTGTTTTAAGGGCATCATGGAGAATCCCTGGCTTGCAAATGTAGATAGTATTGATCTATCAGTCACTATATTCAAACTAACTTGTAATGATAAGGGCTGAGTGATATGAAAATGATGTCTCACCAGCCCTATTAAAGTGATATAAAAAGATATATCGGTGCATCCTCACTCTTGTAACGCTGTTTCCTCTCTCTGCACGTCTCTGCTTGCACTCACATTTCTCTCCTCCGTTTCCATGGCTGCAGAATGCAGGTAGTGTTCACGCGTGTATCCGCGCTGCCGAACGCTCACACTCGCACTCTGCACGGCTCTGTATTTTTGGAAACACTACTTCAGAGCTCTACTTTCATCCCGCACCTGAGGGAGAGAGAGTGAGAGAGAGACTTCGATAAAGATTTGATCAGAAAAAGAAGGGCAGAATAAGAAGAAGCAAAATCCTGTTCTCACACATCTATTTGAATCTGTCCTCGGTGGTTCTAAGGGCGCTGATGCACCAGCTCCTTTCTCACACTGAAGGCTATAGATAGACATGCGTTTCCTTAACCTTCTGCACACTTTTCACACGTCTTATCAAAGGTTTTTTTTAAAGGTATATGTGGTTGCTAGTGGGTTACGGTTGAGGTGGCTGTTTAGCAGTTGCTCTTGTGCTAAATAAGCAGATCTATTCTAACATTACGGCTATTAAAAGGCAATTGCCAAACTAAAAGTGCTTCTTATGACAGCTTCCTTTTTTATAGTTATTTTATGAAACAGAACTCATGTTGCAGGGGCTTACAGTTAAAAAACTATATTCAGGATCCTTTTAGCAATATGGAGACCTGTTTTAATCTCTTAAATAAACCACGTGGAGAATAGTCAAGTATTAAGGGGATTTTACACACGAGGTCTGTTTATTAGTCACTGCTCAGCCTGTGGAAACAGTGATAATGTGTCTTGTGCAGCTCTGGAGGAGCTGTGTCAAGTCTGACAAAAAGATGCTACTAGGTGCATCATGGGAAATGTCTGCTAAATGAGTTTACATGTGGATCATAAAGCACTAAAACACTGCTTTTGTTCTTTTTATCTGAGCAGGTGTTGTGCTTGTTAAGTGGTTTGTATTTCAGTGTGTCTGTACCTGTAACCTGTAGCGCTGTGTTAGACTTAGCTTGTATTGTTCACACTGTCAGGTTGTTCACAATCTGCTCATCCTCTGGAGCAACATCTGTCAGAGTTGGGACAGATCACCTGAGCCAGAGATTATATCCCCGCTCAGTAGTGAGTTTATAGTCACATCTGGCACATATCTGAGGAGAATAGAAAGGTGGGGGAATTACATGATTTACACATGCATGTGGCTGCTGATTTATGTGCAGCCTGGTAGTTAGTTAAGATTACAGTGTGAGCAGGTGTGATCACAGGTGTTAAGATGATTGTAATCAGAGGTGCTGACCCTCAGTCAGAAAGCTGTACTGCACATTTTTCACAAGTAAAGAGCAATAAAAGAACATCAACAGAAGGTCCCATAAGATATTATCTGATAATACTAAAACTCCATTTTGTGCTTATCTTAACAACCCCGTTGTATTATTTATCCTACACAGACATATTATCTTCCCTTTTTATGATCTGTTTTATAGCAGCGAATAAATTGATTGTACTCAAGAGCATATAAGGATATAACACCTCTGTGGTGTTTAAAATTAAGCCTAACTTTTAAGTTTAAACAGATAGAAATGATACAGAGCTGATTTTTTTTTATTGGCTGTTTCATCAGTGCATTCAATAGAGCTGTTGTAATAATAATTGTTGTCGTTGTTGTGTAGAATATAGTTTGATGGATGTGTGCATGCGTGACCACACCTAGACAGGTTAACCTCCCTGTGGAGCGGGTGTCAGAGATAGAGAGGGAGAGAGAGCATCACAAACAGGCCATGCTAGTCTGGTAACAAAGGGTGAGCTGGGATGGTTAAGGCCTCATCCTACATCACACAGACACAGACACACACACACACACACACACACACACACACACACACACACACACACACACACACACACACACACACACACAACATCTGGAGGGGATGTTTGCATGGATGAGGGGTTTTAGCACCGTAGATGCAGTGTCCCAGACTCTCTTCTTCTTCCTCACAGTCTGATGGTTGTGCAGCTGCAGCAGCTCTGGACCAATTAAAGCAGTATTAATTAATAAATCGAAGTCTTCTTTCACTGCACGCTTGTCACATTGTGGGTTAAGTTTCCACATATATTCTGTTTTCTTATCGCGGTTAGAAGACCACTGTGCACAATAAACTTGTTCCACCCCCCTTTTACTGCTCATCGATTCCTGAAAGTGACGTTTGGACAGGCTGACTGTGTGACCTCACTGGTTACGTGTCTCTATTCTAGGTGATGGTTTTAAACCTCAAGATTTTATTTTTACTCTTTGTGACACAGAATACAGGAACTGTAAAGTACCAAAAGCTGATTTTTAAAAAAGAAAAGAAAAAAAGATAACATCAGAAATGTGAGGGGCAAGTTCTTGTATGGCAGCCTGAGTTTAGACAATAATTAACATTAAAGAGCTTCTTTTATTAAGTGAGTGAGTTAAAATGTGGAGTTTTAATTGTGATGCAGGTTTATTAAGTTTCATTTACAGACTCTAATTTTTTTAGAGAGAGAGAGAGAGAGAGATTTACCCTGTTGAGGCTGCTGGGCTCTGTAGGCACCCGTTAGTGTTAGTTGTGGTATTGAGACACAAGCCTCCATCGATCATGACGGCTTTTAAAACGTTGTAACGCAGATGAAGACGAGGCAAACAAACCACGTTTCGAGTGTGTGTTTGTTTCCTCTGTAGCTGTGTCTGATTTCTTCAGCGGCATCCTGTTGTATTATTTAACAGCTTTCAAACTGGGGCACTGGGCAAAGAGGTGAAGAGGAGAAGCCTACTGGGACCAACACATACAGAACAGGATAATGTACATGAGCTTATTTAAACCCAAGAGGGCTGCACACCTATTTCTTTTTTTCACCACTAATAATTTCAACCATCCCAAAGTGAACATAACCTGTCCCAACATCAGAATGTTGTTCCTTTTACTTTATCATTTAGTATAGTTGTTAGTGGCAAAATAAAAACACCATTAAAGAAACAGTGTTAAAACAAGCTGTAAAAAATTAAAATTAATAGAATTAAGAAGAAAAAACAGGAGAAAACAGAATTTGGGTAAATATTCAAGTGTCTAAGTCTGTGTCGTCTCAGGTCTTTGTGCCCTGAAGCCACTACTCCACCACTTAGTCACTGCTTTCACGGTGCTGGGCAGGAGGGTCATGAACAGAGATTTGTAGTGCATCACATTTGCGAGGTCCTGCCAGCGAGCTGTTTGTGACTGACCGGTACCACGGGGGGTAAAACAACAGCGTGAGAGGACGTGATCTATTGTAGTTGTTGTTTCCCCAGGAAGATCTCAGTCCGTCCCCTGACACATTTTCTATTGTCCAACAAAAGAAGGGACTTTAGAGCCCTGAAACCCACACACACTGCTTTGGACTTTGCTTTCCATTAAATGTTTTATTTATTTTATTTATTTAGTTAGTGATATCTTTTCAGTTCAATTTTCTGCAGATTAACACAATTAAGGCTAATTAGTCTTTTTCTTGTGTTAGCTCCAAACAAACTAGACACATTAAATGTATCACCTACTGAGTGTAAAATGATTCTCCTTGTATTTCAAAAAACAAGTAATATAAAAGTGTGATAAACAATAAACCTGTAAAATATTAATTAGTTTCATCAGATATTCGGCTCAACTTGTGTGAAGTAAAAAATGGGGAATGTTCACGCTGGGTTTTGGACACCTGAGGCTGAAGCATTTCGGGGGCAATCGGTGGAGCCTGTGTTGGTTTCAGGGCAGATAACAGCAGCATTAAATATTTACTGATGGAGCCTGGCCTCCAGGTTCCTCTGCTCTCATTTTATAGCAAAGACACTCTGAACACCCGATCCCACGCAACACACTCGTTCGTCCTCTCATTCTCTGAGACTCACATTGTGTTTTTTTTTATTTCTTCCTTTTGCATTTCTCCACTTAGTCTCCGCTGTCTTGGCCATAGTCGTTAAGGCAACAGGCTCAGACAAAAGAGGATAACTGGAGTGTGTGCTGCTATTTTTAGTGCTTGGCTGGTATGTTTTTGGCCATCAAATTGTTTTTTGTATGTGTGTGTATGTGTGATTTAGCATTTCAGCTCTGCAGGGGAGTTGGGTTCTGTCTTGAAATGTGGGATTTATTTCTGATCAGACATCTTAAGGACCAGCCCCGGAGCCTGTTCATAACTTCAGTCTGGTTTTATTCGCCTTTCGTAGTTCAGAGGCCGGCCCCATGGAGACTGCGAGGCCTTGAGCTTTTTTGCAGCGAGACACAAGACGCAGACAATAGGGTCCAATTTTTCAAGCACAAAGACGGGCTCTGGAATGAGTTTAAATGTGTCTTGGCATGTTTGGATATGTGGAAAGCTGACACACAGACAAATATGTACAAAAAAGAGATGTTTGTATTAGCTTAGCCTCTTTTCAAATGGATGGAAATGTGCACACAAGAAACGGTTGTACTTCTGACTCCGTCTGAAATAACAGCTTATATTCCAATCTGATTATTAAAATTGTTTGTGCTTAATTTAATTGGATTTTCAAATACATACAGCGTGATCCTGTGGGCAGACAATCGAGAAATGGCGCAGCAGTCCTGCACACGCTTGTTTTTTCTATATTACGCGGCCTGAAAGTGTAAGACTACGTTTAGCCTTGCATAGAGATGCAGAGAGCCTGATACAGATGTATGATAAACACTTACTGCAGGTTCACTGCCAGTTTATGCAGCTGAAGAGACAGACGATCCAAACACTGCCGCTACTGCTGCTGTTCCTGCTGCTGTTATTAGCCTCAGGGTTCGAAATGAAAATGGAAAGCAGGAGGATACTCTTCCCTTCATCTTGTTATTGTACTTTCAGCTTTGTCCTGGTGACTTAAACATCTTCTCAGGAGGTGATCAGGTTGGTTTTCATGGTTAAAAGTTGATGCAGAGACATCTCTTGGACTTCATCCATCACCTAAAATCTGTTTATTATTGGTTACTGGTCACTTTCCTGCAGTTGGAATAGTTGGAAACCTCTGAATACTAAATAAATTGTGGCTTTTGATAAACATCTCACTCTGGTGAAGAATACATTTCCCCCTCGAAGAAGAAGAAGTAGAGAATAGGATGAGCGTGACTCAGGAGACGGTGTTAAAGAGTGACTGCAGCGTTGCTCTCATGCCTCCTGGGAGTCGTTGTCGTAGTAGTGGAAGAAAGAGGAAAAGGGAAGGCTCTGAGGTTCTTGCGGTTTTCTGCCCCTTCCCCCTGTTTCAAATATAAAGTCACCACACACGCAAACAGCCAGGCAAGCCCTCTGAGTCAGAGCAGAAAGACAGACACATCTCTCTTGTGTTTTCGTGTGTGTCACTGTTGCTTTAATGGACCAGATGGCTGGCCCTTAAAATAGGGAATGCCTACAGATCAGCCTCACTGTATATTGAACAGGAGTTTAAAACAGGGAGTGATTGTTTTCTCTAATTTTGCCACATTAGTGACTTAAGACTGTTGTGAATGATGCAGTTTCCACCACAGTTGTCTTTTTAGGTGTGTGTGAAAGCTTCATTGGAAATACCCAGAGAAAATATTGCAATAGTTATGTTTGGCTGCGGTGGATAAGCTTGTGTGCAGAAACAGTAGATAAGATACAGTCTGATGCAAACCGTTTTTGACCTTGCAGAAGCTTCATCAGTAGCTTCTCCTGCTATAAACAAACCTGTCATTTATCACCTTGCATGACACCATTTATCACTACATGGCTGCTGCTCTGCTAGGAAACTGAACCATTAAAAAGAGTGTGAATAAAGTGATATCCTCATGTTTGAGTCCAGCTGATATAAGCATGGTAGGATATACATATTGCAGCTACTGAAGCTGCATTAATTACACAATCTGAACACCTCATCTTGAATATTTTCATATTTATGTAGTTGATGGAAATGCACGAATGCTCTTTTTTTTTTTTTTTAGCTGTATTGAGAATCAGTTTATTTCCATGCTGCCAGTTTTGTGTTTAAAGCATATTTTGGAGATCCTCTTTTGTTAAAGCCTTTCCAGCTGGTACAGTATTTTAAAAGTCAAAGTTGACATTTCAGTCAAAGCAGGTGCTGCAGCAGAAAGTAGTCTCGCTCGCAGCCCCGCTCGGTCTTAATGTGGGTCAGGGAAGTCCTCTGCCCTCTCTGCCATCGGCCACGAGCCTACTATCCTGTCTGATCCAATCAAAGCTAGCCTGCAGGGGATTATTTAGCTACCGTTCCACAAACAACAAAGACTCCTCTGTTGGCCCTCTGACTCACAGTTCTGTGGGGAGTGCGCGATGGCGTGCACATGGAGTTAACGCAGATCCTGGTACCCTGCAGTCGCTTCAAAGCAAGCACAGCACAGTTTTGTCTTTAGTTGGTATGTATGAGCTCAGAGTTCTGGTTTTGACACCCCGGCTGTAGAGACTTACGCAGCAACGTTTCCTGCTGAGCTCGCCACCACAGAACGAGAGTTTCTGTGCAAAAACTAGCTCTCAGCACCTTCTGGGATTGATTGGTTCATTTATTTTCATCTCTAACATTCAGGCACACTTTGATGAGTGCAGCAGTGCTGGTTTCCAGCTGCGCTTTGTTCAGTCTGTACTTTGTCAAATCACATCGGGGCAGGAGCAGCATGTGAGATCTATTTTAGAGAAAGAAGAGGATGCAGAGAGAGATGAAGATGGAGAGGAGTAATTAATACGCTGATGGATGAGAGGTTGAAGAACAAACAAAGTGTGATTTGACAAAAAGTCTGCGTGCAGAAATCTCTATTAAAGAGCTCATGAGTGTGACAGGTTCATACTGTGGACATCAGGTGCTGAGATGCAACCTTCTAAAAATATGATGCGGTAATCTTAGGTTGCTTAGCAACAGTCCTGAAGCACAGTCGTGGTATTAATATGGCTGCTGCGGTATCCTGATATGACCAAATTTGGTATAACAGTTTCCTTAATGAAAGTGATCAGCAGCTGTAAGTGAACATCAGGTGTGAACGTGCAGTGTCACTTTCTGCCTCCACTGTGTCACTTGATGTAAATTACCATGCTAACAGCCATCAAAGCTTTTAAGTGGATCTAGGCAATAATTCAGTGTAATATCAGTAATTATTACTTGACTGTAATTTGTTGACATAATTGATGGTTTTTCTACGTGGTGCAGCTGGTTTTCTTAGCTGGGTTTAATGCTGCTCGTCCAGACGTCCATTGTTTGTATACAGACGGACAGAAAGTGTTTGAGAGGATCAGACTGTCACTGATTCACTGTCTACACATCCTGGACTGCTCCATATACAGCAGAAGAGGAGGGGTGATATAATATTAAAGTCATTTTAAAGGGATTACATTGATCTGGAGCTGCGATTTCTCCCCCCCCCCCTCCTCCCTCCTGCAGACCTGACCTGCACACAGTGGTAGCTGCCATGACTGAGCCCTGCACCCCGAGGGGCTCAGAGGGGGGTCGGGTATATACTCTCTTTGTGTGTGTGTGTGTGTGTTAAGAGCTCTGCATGAGACTATCTGGGGCACGAGGATCACTGCATTAAATCAACTGAAGGTTTTAGGTTGGTGTGGGAGGAGTGTGTTCATGTAGAAATGAAAGTTAATATAGACTTTTTTAACCTTTTTTCTGTTTTTTTAAGTTCTAGTCTGTGGGTACAAAGTAAAGGAGATTGTAAACTCAGACGATGAAATTACTGACTCTGCAAATCTCTCACCAACTTATATCTACCTAGTTTACTATAAATGGTGATCATTTGTAGGTTTTGTCTGAGTATCTGACTATCTTTGTTTAAGACAGTCAGACAAAACAAGCAATCTTGGGCCATTGGGACATTGTGATGGATTGTCACATTTATAACATTTCACAGACTAAACAACCAAAAAGATGATCAACAAAATAATTAACGAATCGCCTCAAAGTTCTTATTTCCAGCGTTACACAACACACACCGGTTTCCTTCTTTTGTCTAGTAGTAACGTAGTATTTAAAAAATCGTCTTAATCCCTGCCCGCCCGGCATTATTATTTTTCCTGTCTGCCTAATTTGATGCTCTCAGCGGTTGATTAATGTCCATTTGCATGCCGATTTGCCTTGGCATCCGCTTTGTGTGTGTGTGTGTGTGTGTGTCAGACGGGCATAAGGCCAGTGACTCATGAAGCCATAAAGGGCAGGGTGAGCTCTGGAATGTGTGACAGAGCTGGAGCTGGTTTTGGCTAGACCTCTGTGTGTGTGTGTGTGTGTGTGTGTGTGTGTGGGGGGGGGGGGGGTTTATCAACAAGCGGAAACTCAGAGGAACAAACAATGTGCTGCTCCTGGTACCGAGACTCTATCCTCTCAGCTCTTTTTTTACGAGATCTCCTTCCTCCTCTCTGCTCCCCCGCCCTCTTCTACGAACCACTTGCAGCGATTTTTAAGATTTCAGACTGTAGTCTCTCTAGTGAGATGAAGTATTTGTGATCTGATTTTTCTGATAATCAAGCTGATTTTTTTTCTTTTTGAATCGCTGAAAATGAATCGGAGTTTTAAATTGAGCTCCGTGCAGCATAAGACCTCATAAAAGCTCAAAACTCAAAGACACAAACACACATTTTATTAAAATTCAGCAAATGGGAGTCAAGGCCATCTAAGGACATGCCTACACTCCCTTTTACACACACACACACACACTTGTTGACACAGTGTTTGACCTGACTCTCCTGTACAGAGGCAGGAAGTTGGGAGGTGTTTGTTGCAGAGCAGCAGTTTTTTTTTTCTTTGAGTGACTTTCTTCATCTTTTTTCTCGCCTTTCTTTCATTTTCTCAGCTCTCATTTAATCTGTCGTTTCACTTCCTGTGTCTCTGTATGTCAAACTTTCTGCTTCTCTCTCTCTCTCTCTCTCTCTCTCTCTCTCTCTCTCTCTCTCTCTCTCTCTCTCACTCTCACTCTCTCTCTCTGTCCCTCTTGCTTCCCCCCCCCCCTGTTTGTTTGTGCTGCTTCAAAGGAAGTAGGGGCGGGTGGGGAGAGAAAGAAAAGATGGTAGGAGTGAGTGTGTGTGTCGTGTTTCACATTCCTGCTCTTTAGATTGCACACACACTCACACGTACAAATGCACACAACATTGACATAGATGCAGTCAGGTAACTTTTAAAGTCTCTCTCTCTCTCTCTCTCTCTCTCTCTCTCTCTCTCTCTCTCTCTCTCTCTGTGTGTGCATGTGTCAGCGGGGGTGCACCTTTCTGCCCTCTTACATCACCATTGTCGCTGTGACAGGCAGTTAAGTGCGTTGCCTTATAAGGTAAAAGCGCGCAAGGCGGGTGGAAAGGAGGAGGGGCAGGAAGAGCCTGTTACCGTGACAATGCTGTCTGCTGCCGGGCAACTGGGCTGGCCTGAAACTCCCGTTTGGCCACATTTTCACTCACACACACACACACACCCCTCTGTCCTCTGTGTTTCCTTTTATTCTCCCTCCTTCTTCTTATCCAATTCTCCAGAGCCACATGATTCATTCATTACATATGAAGTTTTTGTTGTTTAAAGAAATATTTCTGGCGTCTTTGTTGTCTGTTAGTCTCTCAAAGGTGTGTGCATACATGTCGGTTATCGTCACAGTATCGGCGTTTGTATGATTTCTGCGGCACACGAGCGATAAAACCTGCTTCAGTGGGAATTCTCAAAATAAAGATTTATAGCTGTTAAAATGTCGTGCTCCACACACACACACACACACACACACGCACTCAGATGACACTCACAGCTCTGAAAACAAGTGTATGCAGAGCTGCTTTATTTGTTCACACATGCTGTTTTATGTTTCTTCTCTCTTTTCCCTTTTCCTTCTCTCTATCTGTTCTTCTTCCTTCCCTGCCTCTTTTCCCCAAAATGTCTGAACAGCAGAGGCGTCACATGGTCAGCCTGGTGTGACCTTGATTTTGTTTTATTTATCTATTTATTTTTATATCTTGATTGTCAGCTGTGTGTCTGATTCTAGCTGACAGAGGTAGATGAAGTGATACTGCAACCTGAGCACGTTTTGGCTGCTGTCTCTGGTGTGTTAGACTAGCCCCCCCCCTCCCCCACCTACCCCGTAATATGATAAAAATAACCAAAATGCTGAGTAATTCTGTGTCGGTGGCTGAGTGTAGCACGTATTTATTCTATCTATAACCGCATTTACTCACACAAAGACAGAACCATTAATATGCTTGAGCCAGCCTCTCTATACCGGTAAAGGCGGTGTAGCAATGCTGAGAAAAATAAGAAACTATCAAAATAAATATTTAAATCTTCTTTGAGGTCATATTGCATTTATGGGTTTATGAGGTAATATTTTTGGGAATAGAAACTTGCTGCATTTCCCTGCAAATATTCTGTAAGATGAATGCAGAACACAGAGAGAGAAGTTTAAATTCTCACACACATTACGCTAACGGTAATTACTTCTCTTTTTCTGACCAATAACTTCCTCTAACAGGCTTCAACTAGTTTCAGATGTCATTGTTGGAAGTAGACTGTGTGTGTGTGTGTGTGTGTGTGTGTGTGTGTGTGTGTGTGTGTGTGTGTGTGTGTGTGTGTGTGTGTGTGTGTGTGTGTGTGTGTGTGTGTGTGTGTGTGTGTGTGTGTGTGTGTGTGTGTGTGTGTGTGTGTGTGTGTGTGTGTGTGTGTGTGTGTGTGTGTGTGTGTAACTCTAACCCTAGAAGATCAGTACTGAAATCAATCATTTTGAGTTATTTTAAAAGCACAAAAGAGATTAATTAATTAGAAGAATGGCATACTGACAATAGTGCAAACAATTAAAGTCCCCAGGAGGATAATACTAATGAGTGTTTGTATTTAGGATTTGTATTTTAGCCATAGTTTTACAGACAAAATCAGTATATTATGTTGTGTTTAAGTGCACTCTACATCAGTTCACTCTCGACAATATGCAGTGATTATCTGGTGCAAGAAAACTGGCACAATTTCCTGAATAAGCATGACAGACAGGTACTGTTGAAATTTAATTGGTGTAAATGACACAATCACCAGCAAGTCTTCTCCTTTATCGCCTTTTAAAATCAACCGTGTTTGACAGGTGTCACTGAATGCATCACATACATCGCCTCCTTTCACTCTTGAGAAACTCTGAGCTTTATGTTAAACACTGAAGGAACCCAGTTATTTTGTGCCTGATCTTTTGTGTTTTCAGTATACTTATATCTCACAGTATAGAGATTTTAATAATACAGTATCAATAAAAGCAACACACAACAATATATTTCTGGTAATGGTAGTCGAGGAATACATTCATAAGCCAGAGCTCAGATTATCATGATCCGTATCAGTCAGACAGGTCAATGGGAGTTGTGTGTGTGTGTGTGTGTGTGTGTGTGTGTGTGTGTGTGTGTGTGTGTGTGTGTGTGTGTGTGTGTGTGTGTGTGTGTGTGTGTGTGTGTGTGTGTGTGTGTGTGTGTGTGTGTGTGTGTGTGTGTGTGTGTGTGTGTGTGTGTGTGTGTGTGTGTGTCCTGATGAGCTGTACATGCTGTTAGTCAGTAGATAGTTCTCTCTGAGTCGTCTTCATCATCAGCGTCATAATTAGTGGGCTGTACTCAGTCACACCCATCATTAAGACTTACTCATACACATACACACACACACACACACATACATACACACACACACTTTCACGTGTCAGTGCATCAGGATTTTTCCAGAAACACATCATTCTTCTGTAATGAACACATCAGCTTTGTAGGAACCTGTCTGGAAATCTTGTGTTGATGTTCTTAATCAGACTACTTTACTGTGGATTAGCCAGATAGATGTAACCAGGCTTAAACCTGCACAGCCTCTCAAATACACACTGATGCCAGATTGCTCATCCATCCTTATACATGCTTATCGAAGCGTTTTTTACCCCCAAAAATAACATACCAGATAAACAGAGCACTATGATTTGTTGTTAATGTGAGTTACCATGTTAACAAGCAGTCATTTTCCATCTTTTGCATATCATAAAACATAAATGATCCCTTCATGCATTCATTTTCAGGCACACGCTAACATTTTTTTTTACTCGGAGGATGTTTTTGTAGCATCAATCTGCTTCACTGCTATATTCTGAATTCATAGAAACAGGTTTATATGATAATACTAAAACATACCAACGCCAGATTTGACATCTGGGCTAGTCTGGCACCAAGACAACAGCGCGCTTTCTAACAAAACCAGGATCGGTGCAGCGCCTCCGTTTCCTCCCCCCCCCGGACTGATCAACAACAGCACCGCAGAACTGTCGAGGAGCTCTGGAAAGATTCAGCCAGTGGTTTTAATAAAAGGGGTCGACACAAACAGCTGACGCTTTGCCCCTGCCAACTCCTGACAGGCTTGCCAAACTCCTGATTGGGGCCGTGTAAAAACAGGCACGTCACACACACACACACACACACACACACACACAGAAGTCAGTGTGTGTAGTAATAAGAATAATAATAATAATGACCTCAGCTCATTCAGCGATGGAGAGTTCTAGTTTTTGTGATTGTGAGGTCAGTGCTGGCAAAAGAAAAGGGGGACGCCGCTCTGATTATCGACCGTCCCCATCTACTCCTGCAGGGCAGCCGGAAACCTGAAAGCTTTTAGAACTAAAATGAGCCACGTGTTCGTCATAACAGTCAAAGCAAAAAAGTCAAACGTATCAAGGTTAAAGGAGACGTTTGTGTTAAAGAGTTGCCAGTCCTGACCGCTCTCTTTCTCCTTCTCTCTATTGACTTGTGATAATTTAACTTTTGATACGCTGCCAAGTTTGAGGCCCGAGCAAAAAAAAGTGCCAGACGTCTGCAGCAGTAACCGTAACGGTAACACGTCTCTCTTAAAGGGTCTCAAGGTCACGGACATGAAGTAGAAGTTTCTGCTCATGACTCTCGACATGCGGTTCACACACTTATCCAGACGTAATGAACGAATGAGGTTCCTGAATTGGAGGACGTGGACAAAGGAGAGCAAGGGTCAGCGATAAGAGTTCGGCTACGATTCTACATTAATCTTGAAAAATATGAGAGAAAACACACGAGGTGTTCGTACAAGACGGGAAACCGTTTTTTAGAAAAAAATGGCTGATGTGAGAATCTAAACGTGAAAATGAAAGAAGAAACTGAAACATTTCTGTTTGAGAAGTGATGTGGCTGTTAAATGATATCCGTGAGAAAAACACGACTTCTTCATTGCATCATTCATTTTAGTTCTGCATTTATTTCACTTGGACGTGAAGTTGTTGTCTTTTGTTGACTTTTTTCCTCTCTCTTTCCATTTCCCTTTCACACATGGTCATGCTCCATTGTGTGGGATTGTATAGCAGTTTCCAGGTGTTATCCAGGACCCTTGCTTGGCCTCCAGGCATTAGTCAGGTGCCTGAATGGAATCAGATCTGTATCTGGATATCTGGATATAACTGTATGCTGCCATTCAGATAGCTGATATAAGAAGCAGACCTTGTTGATGGCATTGTCGGGGAGTTTTGTGTCCCACAGCACAACTCATGTTACTTTAAGATAAATAATAAGGTAGATGGATAGATAAAATAGATAGATAGAAGATAAAATAATTGGGTTAAGATATGTTTTTAGTTTTACGTTTTGTTTCCAAGGAATTCAGAGCAGGCATCACATTTTATGACATAGCCACTGACTTCACCAAGGCAGAGTTGTTCAATAAAAGCAGGTGAAGCGGAGATCCGTCTGCGTGAGCTCCAGTCATGCACGATGGCGTGTTTCAGCGTTTACTCAAGAGAAGAACTTAACGGTCAGTTGTGAAATGATGAGCCCCGCTTGACTCATTTGGTTCCAGCTCGTAGGCGGCAGCAGCGGCGTTGTTTCAATCTCTCGATTGTAAAAAGGGTGTCAGTCATTGCAACACCTTTCCTACCTTGTTATCTTTACCCTACTTATTCTGTCTTTTTGTGTGTGTGTGTGTGTGCGCTTGAGGTGCGGCTTCTAGATGTGAACTCAGTGAGAGGAGGTGTGTATTTATAAAGCGCACGAGGTAGTTGAGTTCAAACTTTGCCTTTTTAATGTACTCCGTTTAATGAATTCATTTCATTTAGATTTTTAACCAGAGCGTGTTTGAATCAGTGTTTGGTTATTTTTAACATTTTTCAATTGGTTAATTCGGGGAGGTGAGAGTGCTTTTAACTTGGAAACTATCCAGCTAGTTTTCTGAAAATGTAAATTATTAAGCTTTAGAAAATTATCCTGACTAACTTTTAGGAAATGTGTGATAGCCAGGAGCGGTTACTCATGTAGGAAGTGTGAGTAGTTAATGAATGCAGGGCTGTTTTTGATTGCACTACAGATGAAACAATTCATAGACGTCACATGGGGAGATTTTGAAAGGCATTTTTCACTGTTTACTGATAACGGATTACTCAGTTATCCCAAAATATGGTCAACAGCCACACCTCTGACCTCTCTGTCTGGCAGCACCTTCCTCCCAACCCCACTGACTTCACTCAGCTTTCTCCATGAGTCACTTTACTTGTTTGAATCATCGAGCCTCGTTGTCATCGTATCATTAACACAGGAGGCTGTAAATCTTCAGATGGCGGAGAGTTTTACAAGTTTCTTTCCCGCTCGTTCAGTTGGCTAATATTTTACATCTTGTACTGTTGGATTCGGTTGTTGCATTCCTGGAGAATTAACATGGACATCCTCCACCCCCGCCGCTTCCTGTGCTGCGCCTCTAAAGACAGGAAGTGGATTAGCTCATTGCTGATTGGCTTGGGGGGGTGATTGTGTGATATGAGAAAAACAGACACACGCATGAAGCGAAGGAAACACTAATGCCAAGTAGTGCTGACTCCTGCTTCCGGTTCTCTCCTGCCCCCCTCCCTCTCTCTCTCTCTCTTACCCTCTCTCTCTCTCTCTCTCTCCTCTGATGTGATCTTTATCCATCCGTTCACTTTTAGCTGCAGTAAAACTTCATGTTTAATCGTGTGTGGCATCACGTGCCACTCCGACTCTGGGAAAAGAGACGGGAGGAAGAAGAAACACTTTTCTCCCCCAAAAAAGATAAAAACTGAATGAAAAATACGCCTTAAATGTCTTAAAATGACCACTTTACCTTACTGCTTCAAGGCTGTGGAAGATTGAAGTCACATGAGACCTTTTTTAAGAGGACCTCTTTTAAAAAAAACTTAACCTGATATGAGGGATAACTGAGCGCCTGCCTGTTTCATACCTTATTGGATAATTGAGTATCGTCACCATTTTGAACAGGCTTTATCATTTAAACTGGTTTTACTGTAAGCTGTTTCTTAACCAATATTGTGAAAGAAAGAAGGAAAAATAGTTGTTTTTAAAGGTAAGTCCAAGTCGAAATCAGTCCTTAATCTCTCTAGCTGATAATCTTGGCTCTTTACTTCATGGTGGACTATAGACTTTGTGGGTTTTTCAGTGTCATGGGTCATTTAAAAGTCCTTTAGGCAACTCTCTGAATGTGTGTTTCCATCCAGCTGTTCTCAACGTGGTAGCTCAGAAAGAAAAACTTGACTTAAATAGCAGTTTTTACACTTGGCTGAGCTGGAAAAGTTAAAGGTATATAAATAAATACCTGCAGAATAGATTTGATGAAGAGGGATTCAAGTCAGGTGATTCATCAGTTTCTGGATGACACAAGTTATGTCGCTCGAGGACAAGAAGGAAAGAAAGTTTAGATAATTTGGATGAGAGCGGAAAGAGGTTGGAGACGGAAATAGGTGAGAGGAGAGGGTGAAGATGTTCTGGAAAGGGGAGGCAGAGGGAGGAAGAACATAGCTAACATTCCTGACATCTCTGTCATGTTCAGCAGGGATGACACTCATTCATCCACTTATTTTCTTTCTCTTCTTCTTCTTTTTCATTCCTTCTTTCCCCTCCTCTCACCCCTCATACCTTTTTTTCCCCCTCTATCTTGTTGAGCCTTCTCTTTCTGGCCCCTGCTTTTCAGACTGGGCAAAAAAAAGAAGAAATCCAAATTGAAAAGAAATGTTTGTGGTTTGTTTTGCCAACTGAAGTAGGTGGAGTCTGCTGCCACATAGGACAACACAGTGAGCGCCAGAGAGAGTTAAAACAACAACAAAAAAAACTATTTGAGTTGTCTGTGGCAGCTTGGCAACAGAGAATAAATGATCCAGATGTGGAAAATCAAACGTCTCGACAAAGTGATAATCGAAGACATTCACATACAAATTAATCTGTGTTTTTCTTCTGTGTCCAGAGTACTTTAGTTCTACTTTGTTCATAAAAAAGCTCTTTAATATTAGCTTTTCTTAAAATCCAATCTTTCCCCCTTTTCTTCTCTCTTTTTGTCATCTCCTCTCTAAACCCCTCCAAACCCCCCCCCCCCCCATTGTTAAAGGAGAAGACCCTGTTTTGGATAGAAGATCAAAGACTTTACACACATGTCAGGGAGTCTATCCCATTTCTCTTGTTGCCTCTCGCCCTTTTATTTAATCTCAAGAGTCTTGGTGTCTCATTAAAACCCTTCCCCACCCCTCCCTCCTCTTCAGCCTCCTCCTGAACTCGTCTGTCACCAAATTAAAGCCAGCGACACATGACGCAAACCTTTTTTTAAATATCGGAACAAACAACTATCTTCATCTTTTCTTCCTCCTCAACCTCATGTGGAGTGACCTGTGAAGCAAGTCTAGGCCTGTTTAGGTTGTAACACAGCAAATAATAAATAATCTTCTGGAAAACATGATAAACAGGTTATTGAATTGTCACATTAAACACAGATATAATCTATTTTTAACCTTTTTAACTTTGCTATATGCCCTCATCGGCTCCTCCAGCATGTCTTTGTATATTGCCCAATATCACATACAAAGGCTTAACTGGCTTCACTGGCTCACAATAGCAACAGGCTGCAATCCAGGACTACATTTTTTTGCAGAGACAAGCAGGGGGAAAAAATCCCCTCTGAAGCTTTGGCATGTAAGCGAAAAAATTAGAAATCTAAAGAAGAAGAAACTGAAATTGACTTTTTGAGTGGGACATACAAAGTGTTTTAAAGTTCATGGATTTGAGTGTCAGTTAAAAAACCTAAAATGTAAATGCTGTGGATTAAGCAATGAACACACAGGGGGTTTTGTGGTGGGTAATGTCAACATGCTGTTATGCAACACTGGAACAGTCTGATGTTAAGTGGAGCAACGTGCCCCAAAATGTTACCGGTAGTTTTTTATTGACACATAGCAGGATGACATGGCATCAGAGCTGTGAGATGTGACCAAAATCTCACCTCCGGTTGTTTGTCATTTACTATTCAGCTTATGATACATGTCACAATATAACACAGCTTCTGTAAAGTCAATGACTAAGGAGTTTATATAAAATGGCAACATAGAAAGGCTGAAAATACAACACATAGAATGCACTCTGTACTTCACTGCTGGTAATTTGAGAAAACTTAGAAGGTACTTCCTTTTATTTAGAGCCTTTATGCAAATTTTCACTTAATTGTGTAACAAAATATATAATATTAATGTATAGAATGTAAAAAGGGTAAATAGAGAAGACTTTTCAACTACACAAACTAAATAAACATAGGCCTAAAATGTGAATATGGTCAAAAATATAAAAACCAAACATATAATACTTGGAAGTATCCCCTTTATTTAGGTACAAGCTTCTCATCTGGTGTTTGGTGCTCCTTTTACCCTGTTTTGTGTTGCGTTCACTGTCCTCCATGTTGTCATGTTGCCTTCATGCAAATTTCCTGCCTGCATCTTTGTTGTGCAGAAGAATGCAAAGTGTCGTCCAAATGACAAAATATTGCCCTAAAGAGTGTGATTTGCGGCGTAGTTAAATAAGAAATAGAGCATTAAATGAAACGATACATGTCGTCACATCCCACAGTCCTAAATGGACTCATATAGTATTGGATTATGCAAAACTTGGTTAGAGGCCTTAAAAAAGGTCAACAGTTTGGGTTTTTTTGGACGGACCAAACGGCTCAGATATGGGAGAGGTTTGTTAGAAATGTGCCAAATGACTTCATGGCTGAAGTTGGATTCACTGCACATAAAAAGTCCTGGATGGGTTTATTTTCTCAATTTCCTCTGTTAACAAGCCAAAGCATAAATAAAACCGAGATGTTTCAGCATCTGAAACCTGAAACAAGTTACACAATACTTTATAAAAAATTACAAGCTAGCATACTGAATTTTAGCATGTAGTTAAAAGTGATGAATTAGCCCTGAAATTACTTACTGTGATGGTATTTTTAATTCATTTTAAAAAAAATTGTTTTTATTTAACTGCAAGTGACCCCTCCAGGTTTTCATCTTTAAATAAAGTCAAAACCGCAAAATTATCGTAACTTTACAGTTTTTTAACAATGCAGTGGTTATATAGTCACTGAGCATTGCAATGATTTATTCTTTTATTATAGGCATCACACAGCCAGCATGTATAAAAATACTTTACCACTGTTAGAGAGTCTCATAGGTCCTAAAATAGGCTGGAATGGACGGACACACACACACACACACACACACACACACACACACACACACACACACACACACACACACACACACACACACACACACACACACACACACACACACACACACACACACACACACACACACTTCTGTCATTGGCAGTGCAATCTGACCCCAGGCCGGACTTTTTGAACAACAAAGACAGGAAGAGGCATAAATAAATGAACAAATAACCACATCGCTTGACACTTTACCCTCCCCTCCCTTTCTCCTCCTTCCTTCCTCTCTCCCTTATTTCCTCTCTTCTCTCTTTTCTCTCCACCTTTTTTTCATTTTTATTTTTTTAAACTTTTTAAACCTCTTATAAAACAGTAGCAAATCACTTAAAACAAACAACTGCACAGCTGCTGATTGGTTTGTAGTGTAGTTGGTGGGGTTGTCGGCTGCGGCAGGTACAAACACACACACACACACACACACACACATAAACACACCACTAAAGTCATCAAAAAAGACTTTTTATGGTGGGTAATATGAGTTTTTTGAAAAAGTCTGAAAAGCTTAATCATTTCATGTTGTGCTCGGTTATAAACATCCCTCCGCCTCCACTTCCCTCTTTCATCTTTCTAAATAGTTTTTTTTTCTCCTTCATCTTCTTCTTCTTCTTACCTCCCTCATCCCACATCCCATATGTAATCCCCCATTTACCCTCCTCCAGTGCTGCGGAAAATGACTATGAAAAGTGATTAGGTACTTAACAC
Source organism: Scomber scombrus (assembly GCF_963691925.1). Lineage (NCBI taxonomy): Eukaryota > Metazoa > Chordata > Actinopteri > Scombriformes > Scombridae > Scomber > Scomber scombrus. Next base: position 24,791,515 of record NC_084974.1, read on the forward strand.
TATTACTTAAAAAGTAAATTAAACAAAAAAGGGGCTGAGAGCACTTTTTGCATCCCTGCAGTTTGAAGCTTTATGTTAATCCACTTTCCATGAGTTTCTTCAGTTAGCTGCATGTTGTCAGTACAGGACCTCATGACTTCCACTTTACTTTTGCCCCCCTTGCCCCCTTTTTCGCCACATTGATCATTTTCTACCCTTTCCTACTCCACCTTCTCTTGATCATCTCCTGGCTTTCTCTCTCTCCCCCCCCCCCCCCCCCCCGCATTTCCTCTCCCCTCCCCTCATGTCCTCCTCTCCTTAATCCTCCCTTTCCTTTGTTTCTGTTAGCTGCTATATTAAGGCTTCTCCATTCTCTCTGTGTGTGTGTGTCTGTGTGTGTCTGGCTGGACGCCGTTGATGAAGCATGTTGAAAACAGTCAGCGTTAAGCTGTTGACTCACATAATGGCATATCCGAGGGGCATTAGGCCAGCCAAGACGTACACAACAATTACATGTTTGTTAGCTCCCCCTGGGACGTGTGTGTGTGATGGTGAAGATTGTCCCTACACTACAACGCTATTTTACAGACTACATGCCAGCACATGAAGCAGGAGGGAGGCTCCCTCACTGTGTGTGTGTGCGTGTGCACACATGTTAATGATCACCTGTCCAGACTTGAGAGGATAATGAGACCAGAGCAACCTCTGCAGCAGGGCCCCGCTTCGTCTTTCCTCTTCTCTTTTTCATATCTCTCCTTCTTCTCCCCCCTTCTTCTTCTTCTCCTCCTTTCTCATTCCCTTCTTTCTGTTCTTCGCTGACATTACTCATAAGCAGCGCCACTTTGGTGACCACTAGTGTTTTGAACATGACCATCTTGGCCAGCTGTTCTTCTCTCTGTAGAGTAGCCGCACTTGGCTCGGACGTTGAGTTCCAGTTAATCTTTATTATTCATCATTCCTCAGTCCGAGATGCTGCCAGTTGTGTGTGTGTGTGTGTTTGGAGATCAACACTCTCCACAGACTTTTTAAAAACACTCCTACAGCTGTTCACTCATTTAGCTGGAGGCTGGTTCTTTCTTCTTTCAGCCCTTCAGGTTATCACGCTCACACCCCTCCCAGGTCCCGCTGTGGCCCCCGAGGTGATGGGTGTCGTATTACTGCGTTGTGACTCTAGCCCGGTGCAGCAGCGGCTATACAGTAGCAGGCTGCATATCTAGTTACATCACTGCTGTATGAGTGGACCAAACCATGCATGGAACCAACGTGCACAGGAATCTAGAGCCTATGTAGTGTTTTTTTCTTTTTTGTATGCATGTTTTCTTTGTGGTTGTAGATATATGTTCAAGTTTCAACATGTTTGTTTCTGATATAGAGCTTTTAGAATTTGAGTGTTTGTGGATGAAATTTGTCTTGATGTAAGAGCGCTCTCAGTAGAGTCAAGTTTAGCTTTAAAATGAGGATTATAGAAATGATTTGCTCTAGATTTGCACACCTGAATCTTCTGGATCAAGGTGCAGCATCAGTGTTGGTTGTGGGATTTCATCACACTTTTCAATCACCAAAAGAGATGTTTGTGTAAACGTTGGAGGCCTCAGTGTTAGTGAATTACTGACAAAGCCTGTTACACAGTTACTATGTGAGTGTCTTAGTTGCATATTCTGTGTGCACATGCAGGTACTGTATGTGTGTATGTGTGTGTCTATATGTGCTGAAGTGGGAAAATGAAGTCCCTCTCCGTCGTCTCCAGCACAAAGACCGACCTGTCTTCTGATTTAAAAGTGTGTGTGACAATAGCCAGCAGTACTAGTGTGTCACACACTCGCCACAGCCCTTTTTTAATTGGCATGCATCTAAGAATAGGAGGCCTTGTGTCAGGCCAGACCAGACTAGTTACTGACAGAGCTTTATTCACAGGGCCAGGCCAGCATGGTTTTGGCCCGGGTTGGGTCATGTACGGCCGGTCCTGTCTACCATTTCCAAGTTCCTTGAGGTTGTACCTCCTGCCAGCAGGTTCCCGTATAACTCCTTTAACTAGCAGTACAGATCTGCTCTTTGGAATATTTGCTTTTTTTCATTTGCTGACACAGTGTTGGGCCACGCCTGTTCTTCACATACATACACAACAGGTCAATACACCTTCAGTACAACCAGTTTTATGTTGTTAGATGTTGCTGCTGTGACAGTGGGACTTGTTTACAGCTTTACAATATTTCACTATATTTTTACCACAAGTTTTCTTTCTCAATAGAAGACGTTAGTTGTGTATGTCATTTCCAGAAAGCCACCAGCGCCTTAACATCTGTTGTTTCAGGCTTGTTTCTTTCCTCAGATTAAAGCTTCCTGCATGTCTCTGCCTGTCTTATTGACTGACTGTTTTACTTACTGACTGCTGCCGATAGAGAGAGAGAGAGAGAGAGAGAGAGAGAGAGAGAGAGAGAGAGAGAGAGAGAGAAAAGAAGTAGACTGTGTGAGGATGGCATGATTTTTGCAGCCTGTATATAGGTTGTGGGTGAGTGGGTAGACTTGGGCCGTGAGGACGTGAGATGACCTTTTTATTAAGATTTGTGACTAGAAGGGGTGAGACTTTTTTTTGTGAGACTTGGTGTGTACAAGTAGCTCATGGTCTGTGCAAAAATATAAATAATTTAATCAACTATAATGTGACACCACGAGTGAGAAGGCTTGTGTTTAAGAAGTGTGTGTGTGTGTGTGTGTGTGTGTGTGTGTGTGTGTGTGTGTGTGTGTGTGTGTGTGTGTGTGTGTGTGTGTGTGTGTGTGTGTGTGTGTGTGTGTGTGTGTGTGTGTGTGTGTGTGTGTGTGTGTGTGTGTGTGTGTGTGTGTGTGTGTGTGTGTGTGTGTGTGTGTGTGTGTGTGTGTGTGTGTGTGTTCTGCAAAGAGAGTAAAAAAACAAGCGGCGATGAAGATAGAAGCGACCAGCTTGCATAGAAACAGTCGGTGTGTAAGTCGGTTTGAAAAGTGAGCTCATCATCAGTGTAAGCACCAAAAAAAAAAAAAAAAAAGGTGTGTGTGATCTAGAGAACGCACACACACTCACACATCACTGACATCATGCAGGGAATGAATGGCAGTTGAGTAACATTGTGTTCAACCTGGCTCATTTTTTCCAGGTGTAGCAAGACACACCCTTATCTGTGTGTGTGTGTGTAGTACATGCTCGGGCATACAGTACATACAATTACACAGTCTTATGTAGTTGGAAAAAAATTGCAAATGCATTGAGAAATTGGGTGTGGGAATAATTGAGGTGTAGTTTAATTTGAGCCATTGTTACATTTGACAGAAGGAAAAAAACACTTTAAAAAGTTTTCTGTTAGCCACAAATTTGATAATGTATCCTCATGTGACTCAGATTATACAAAGATGGAAACATTTAAACTTTCTAGAAATGTTTTTGTGCAGCTGTTACACATTTTTGTTGAGTTTGTCTCATATTCATTCAAAAAATACAGTTTATTCACATTTAATATCATTCATTGAAAGCTTTATGTTCCCCACTTGTTATGTAACGTTGCATCATTATATCATGTGATTGTAAATATTTTTTTCCATCAACAAAAAGTGTAAAGACTAAAAGAATACACGTTCTCTGCTCTCTGAAAGCTTCATTAATGATTAATCACCAGTTTATTAATGACTGATGAGGTTATTCATGAATGATTTGAAGTGGCAACAATTTTGTACAGAGACTAATTATGAGTCGATACTGTGAAATGCCCAAATATGAACAGTATGTAAGGGTCAAGTGAGCTATATTTGGGTGTGTGTGTGCACGTAATTCTTGTGTCTCCTAAGCACATTCCTGTTCAAGGAGTGGTGTATGTGTGTGTGTGTGTGTTATAAAGGTGTAAAGTTACAGTAGTGTTACCTCACATGCATGATGTTGTTATTTTTCTGTGTGTGCGCGTGTGTGTTGTCATGTTTTTGTCATTGCTTGAGTTTCCCCTCTTTTTAAATGAATAATATCTATCTGAACCTTGACCTTTGACCCCCCCCCCCCCATAGCCCCAGTTTAGAGATCAGAGTTGAAAGACCGTCGGGGTCACACCGATGTGTTTTAGAAAGCAGAGATCAAACAGCTGACCCCACTAGACCCCATTAGGCTCCCTCTTCTTCTTCTTTTCCACACTGGTGGAGCAGTAAAGCAGCAATAAGACAGTTGTATATCTGCCATAAGAGGAGAAATGTTGGACAACTTAAACACTTCCAGACATGCTCACAGTTTCTCCAGGACAAAAACAACAAAGATTTTTGCGCCCTGGAGAACTGAACGGTCGTCACGCACCCTCTGTTCAGCTTTTGGGAGCGATTCATCTGCACCAAACTTTCAAAATGTTCAGTTAAAGTATAAAGGGGAACGATGGAAACCAATTAGGCCTCTTTTGCAGCGATAATGTTCTGACCAGACAGGTTAACAAAATGATTACTGTTACAAATTGAGAACATTGTAATTTTAACACGTTATAATTTCCATTTCCTCCACAAAATTGGCACCTTTATTCTGTTGATGAGCTCATCAGAGTTGGAGTCACCATTTAAAGCCGTGGTTGGCATTTAAAAACTTGTCTATAGCACTACAGCTGTTAGTCTTTGCATAAGAAACAGAAAAAAAAACTCTGACCTGACTCCCTGTTCATCTAAATCTGGGCTCATCAACTTTTAACAATCTTGTAACTTTGATTTCATTGATGTGATATTAAAACATCACAGAGCAACGGGTCAGAAATCACGAGTGAGCCCGGCTCCAGTTTGTAATCATATTAAAAGATTTCCTGGTATTAAAAGTAAAAGCTTATACTTATTGAGCCAAAAGCAGTTTTAAAACATCATCAACATTATTATATTTAAGAATTAAACAGTAACAGGCCAGAGATCAGTTTAGAGTTTAGGAAAATGATCATACATGGGTCATAAGTAAGAGGACAAATGGGCGTGATTGTGTTATTTCATAAAATGTTAATTATTGACCAAATAATTGCTGACTTAGTTATATGATGCATGAGAGGGGGTAACTAAGTTTTTCAGCATAAATAGGACAATATAATAGGATTAAATAAAAATGTCCCAGCATTGAAAACAAAAGCATAGCTGATCAATAAGCTAAAGGCTGTAATAGAAAGCTATAACAGCCCAAGTTGTGCAATCTTCAGATAGGCTTCTCAATGTGTCCATAATTTCATTGGTCTGATTTATTCACATTTTTAACTCATTTTTATCACTTTGTTTCTCTTTTCATGTGGATGCAGCAACTAGTGATCTCTCTTCAAATGAGCGAGCCAGCCAATCATGCTTGTCGTGATGATTAACATGACTCTTATTCATCATCACAGCTGGCTAAAAAGAGGTCATGAGAGAAGATAGATCCATACTTTATTATCCTGATCATGTCTGGAAGTGAGTTAAAATGAGAGTCTAGACTGATTACAACGATTAAGTGTCAAAAAATGATTAAAATGATCTTACATTATAGGACGTTTGGCATTATTGACTATTGTACATCTTTACGTTGGTTATGCAATCAAATTAGAGGACAAGAGCACAAGGTCCGTTCCTCAAATGTAAACCCTCTTAACCCTCAGATCCAGCTTTGTTTTCCTCTGCGCCGCGCAGCCTTCAGCTTGTTGTGTGTGTCCTCAGCTCAGGTCAGAAATCCTCTCATGTGAATCATCTGGTCTGATCTGTGTAGCCAACACAGAGCGGCCACATGGACAGGTTTAACAGGCTTCGCAGGCACGCATCCCACTCTTGTTTCTCTCAAGGAATTGGGGTCAGATTTGCTTTTAATTTGGCCGAGTTAGGAAACTGGAACTCTTTTGACATGAAAGATGCTTAAAACTTTATGATGAGTGATAATTAAGTTTGCATTTTATATGGCATTACTCATTTACAAGCTGACTATAATTTTGTAGAAGGGAAGTAATGGTCAGAACATGTTACCTGTTTAACATGCTATACCTGATGTTGACACCAAAGTGGGGAACTGTGTGCATTTGGCTCAATAAACATGTTGTGCATTGACAAGAAGTGTATGTAGTAGGATGAAGAAGGAAGTGTGAGAGAAATCTTGAGTTGTTGTAGCTTCTCTGCTTTAGTGTCCAGCCTGCTCCAGTCTTTATCTGGGGTGTGTGTGTGAGAATGTGAGGAGAAGAAGTATGTCCAGATTCCTGTGTGTGTGTACAGCAGCACCACACATTGTTGTCACTGAATGACATAAGGATTGTCAGAAGAACACTGTTCCCCTGATACATTAAAAAAACAGACCTGACATAATTCAACGAAGCAGAAGTTAAATTCTTCCTCATCGTCACAGACTGAGAACAGCCTGACTGGCAGCTGAACTGTCTCTCTACAGCCTGCAGGATGAATTCAAACCGTGCCTAGTATCAATTTTGAAGATCTGAACTCGGTGGAACGGAATGAAAGAACATCAGCTATAAAAAAGTATTTAAAATCAGCAGAGTGTTGTGTTGTACAGAGCATGAGGTGTTCAGGGTGTCTGCATGTCTCAACCTGTACAACCTACAGCGTGTACACAGTTTTACACTCAGACTCTCCTTGTCACCACTCCCACAGACACCAATCCTGTTGGAACACGGCCGACTCACCACAGCATTATTTGTAAAGCTCTCATACACTTACCTCTTACATCCAAAGCTTCCCCTCCTCCAGAAAAGGGTGAGGCTGCTTGACCCAGCGATAATTGAGTATCACAATTAACTACATAAGATAAGGCACCTACAGTATAAGAAGAGGTGGAAGACTTGCTCTTACTGCTCCTTTTAATTTACTGACATCATTTTGACCTTTCAATAATTGTTTTTAGAGCACTTCTATAGTTTTTCCATTAGAGATATTCAACATGTTCATTAGAGAAATGGTCCACTTCCCATTAGAGCAGGGCGATATGGATAAAATCAAATAAATGTTATATTTAGTACTTTCAGACAACTAAGTTATTAAATGATGATAATGATACATTTTTGCCTATAGTACCACAGTACTGATGTTAAGTTGTTAAGATCAGAAAGTGGAAGTCTTGTTCGGTGGCAGTGATTGTTGTTTGAATCAGTGACATTGAAGGGTGTAGTTACTGATTGTCTTCTGTTGCTGCTCGACTAAGCTAGAAGTTCCTGTCATTGCAGCGCCACTTCCTGTCGCATTTAAACTGTTAGCATTGTGTGTGTGTGTGTGTGTGTGTGTGTGGTAGAGGAGGGGGGTGGGGGGGGGGGGGCATGCATTGTCTTTCCGCTCCACTCTGCTGCCCCCCAACTTTGTCTGTATGTCTGTTTGTTTATGTGTGTGTGTGTGTGTTGGGGGAGAGGAGTTTGGTATGGGGTGGTCTGGGGGAGGGTCACACACACATACACACACACACATACATAGAGAGAGAGAGCGAGGTAGAGCGAGTAGACCGAGGGCGAGCACGGGGGCTGAAGGGTGCTATTATCCACAAGGCTCAATGGCCGCTTTGTGCCGGTGGCCGCAGCAGGACGGTGGGGAGAGGGGCAGGGCGGCGAGCAGCACCCCGTCATAATGTTTTGAACGCACAGTGCAGGAGAGAAAGAGAGAGGGGGGGCATGGGGGGGCAGTGAAAGGGTGGATTAATACTTGTTTACATCATTCAGTTTTCTACAGTCTTCAAAGTTGTTTTCTTTCTTTTTTATTATCAATTCATCTTTATTGTTTTCTTGAGTCGTTAAGTCTGTAAAATGTCAGTAAAGGTCATAAAAAATTCAGATTTATTTAATATACAAAGATGTACAACTGAGAAAATTTGCAGTAAATATTCCTCATTGATTTTGATAATAACTGAAGACAATACAACATTAATTTTTAAAGCGTTTGTATCATATTGGCAGCAACACTTTATGACTATCTTATAACAAGTCAGTTTTATGAGTCATATAGAGATGGATGACGTGTCTCCGCTTCTTACCGCTATGCAGAAATGCTTGTGTGAAATCATTTGGAGCCAGAGTGTGTGCAGTAGTCTCCTCAGCCATCCTGCTACCTCAAACACCCCATAACCTTTTTTTATATCATTAAATAACTCATTTGAAAAATGTGCACTTAATAGAAATATCAGATCTAAAATGACAGAAAACATCTTTGGGAAAAACTTGTTTAATGTATACTTAGAGTTTAAAAATTTTGCTCATGTGCAATCTGCTAACATGGAAAAGGGGGGATTTACGACCTATACTGCAGCCAGCCATCAGGGGGCAATCGATGCGTTTTTGGCTTCACTTTTGAGGAGCTGTCATGACGAATATACAGTCGATGACGTTCCTGCTGGGAAAATATTCCTCTTCACTTCTCTCACCTTCTCCTTCCTCCCTTTTTTCTCTCTTCCTGTCACAGTAAAATACTTTCTCACTTAAAACTATGCAGACACGTCAGCTGTAATGCACTCATGTTGATTGAGACACACTTACGGAGTGCTGTAATCGATGTTATCATCTCTCTTGAAATCTTAAAATTCTTCCTAACACTGGACATTTTTAAAACTCCCAAATGGAGCAATGAGTGATGGCAGCTCTAACTGAGAATGTGCGGGGCCAGACCTTGGAACATGTATTTTGGGTCACTTGGCATTTTTAAGCATTTCCCACTGAAGTGCGGAAACTGACTTGCTTTTTTTTTGACACAAAGATTGATGACGTGCCATATCTGAGATTTTTGGAGCGTGGCGTCACAGAGCTCGTAGAAAGAGCGCCAGCCCTCTCCGCAGTCCCGTGCCTACCTCGGTGCCACGAGCTTCTTCAAAATAGAAATGATTCAAAACACATTTCTGAAGAATGTGGGCTAACCAGAAGCGCAGGAACACAGATTCCAACCGGCTGTGTGTGTGTGTGTGTGTGTGTGTGTGTTATTTGTGCTGGTGTGGTCCTCCCAGATGCCTGACACCAGTCTCATCTTAAATTACAGATATCACAGATGTAGTTCAGTTTGATTTTTGTCTGGTTTATAGATAGCTGAGTAGGTGTTTATGTCGGGTTTCCGGGATTAGTGGCAGCGTTTCTGATCTTGTGGCTTCTCGATGCCAGTATGGGACAAACTGTGGCAGCTTCCTTGATGACAGACAAATGTGTGTGTGTGTGTGGGGCGGAGGCTGATGAGGCTGGATTTGTTTACTCTCATTCTGTCCACGGTTGATATGATTTCAGAGCTCGTGGTAGAAAAAATGTCAAGAAGGAGCGAGGCAGGAAAATGATGCAAACTCATGAAACAAGCAAACCGAAGGAAGACGGAGTTTCTTGACATTTATTGCCAAGATGAAAATAAGTACAATGCACAGTTATCTGAGGACTTTGATGTTTATTTGAAACTAAACCGTATCACCAAAAGTATGCATCGCAGTGTTCGTCATTTAACCGCCAACTTCACATTTTAGTGACAGATGGTTTAAATTGTTCCTTGGGGTCAATAGTAATTCTTATTTTTAGGTATTGTGTTCCAATGTCTTTCTCCTTCCTTTTTTTCCCCCCTGCTGCTTCCTGTCATATCAAAGCAATTCCAGACCTCCCTTTCCCGCCCATTGAATTTCATTTTCTTTTCATTTTTTAATTCAAAGTGGTTTATTGTATCATAAAAAGCTGGACAAACATTGTGGCCCGGTCTCTGACTTATCACCGTTTGTGTGTCCTGTCTCTGTCTCTCTTGTGCAGACGTTCACAGCGTGGTGTAACTCCCACCTGCGGAAGGCCGGCACTCAGATCGAAAACATCGAGGAGGACTTCAGGGATGGGCTCAAACTCATGCTGCTGCTGGAGGTCATCTCAGGTAACTCATCTACACCACCTCGCGGCGTCGGGGTCACCAGAAAATGAATAAGTTAAACGTCTTGATTAAATTAAAACAGCTGTAATATCTGATTATTTTTGAAATGTTCCACATGGGAGCCGCAGTGAAATCCATCCAGCCCCACCGCACTAAAACACACACACACACACACACAGGCTCATTCGTCACCGAGCTGCGGCCTCATTTGGTTTCTCTGAGTTGTCAATCAGAGTGAAAAATGTTTTCGAATGGGGGAAGATCCACATCATATCTGTCCATTCCAGGGTGTGGTTACTCACTCCTAGTTTCCAACCTCAGTATGGATCACTAACATTAAAAAAATCACGGGAATACCCTTCTGTTCATCTGTCATTGTTTATGACAGCTTTCCCTTCGAGGTTTCTCATATTTAATTGGTAGGTTGTAGCAGGAAAAACTTCCTATTGGCGCAGTGGATGCTCATTTGAACTGCTGTCATCCCATAATGAAATTTGGAATCGCCAGTGGCTTCCTTTTTCACATTCACTTCGCTTTTTGGCTGCAGCGAGTGACGCCAACATTGCTGCTGTAACTTTAACTGTCCTGACTGACTGTCGTTCTGCTGAGCCTGTGGAAACATGCTCTGCTCCTGCCACCAAGGGAGCTTATTCACTCACTTTTGTTTGTCCCCTTGTGTGTGTGTGCGTGTGTGTGTGTGTGTGTTTATGTGCACAGGCGAACGGTTACCCAAGCCCGAGCGAGGAAAGATGAGAGTCCACAAGATCAACAACGTGAATAAAGCTCTGGACTTCATCGCCAGCAAGGGTGTCAAACTTGTCTCCATTGGAGCAGAGGGTAAACATGCACACATACATATATATAACAAGATGCACATTACACTAAACACACCAATGTGATTGATTTTTGTCCTAGTAAACATCATCTAGGAGGATTTGTTGTGATGAGCTGTAATTTAGTAGAGAACTGTGCAGCGCTAAAAATCTAATGAGGTGAATTAAACTCTTTCTCATGAGCTGCAGAGTCCTTAAAACACCCAAAAGCACCAATGAAACCACTGTCCCATTCATCCATCTTAATCCTTCTTATGTCTATTACCCAAAGACTTAAAAGGCGAGTTTAAAAATCCACAGATACAGTAAATGACCTTCAGAGCACAGTGTAACCTGAGCACCAAGTGCTGAGATTAAAAGCTCAGCAATCAGTTTTTGTAATCACAGCAAAATGGACAGAAATGTTAAGCTTTTATTTATTGACTTTATCGCAGTTTTAATTGACTTATGAACAACATCAGATTTAGCCGTTATGAAACTGGCAGTAAATACCTTCCTGTCTGACTCGCCTCCTTACTGCTGATTGGCTCTGAGTTTAGTTAAGAGAGAGGACAAAGGTCGAGGGCTGGGCCATTATATCACACTGAGAAACATCCTTGTCTCTCTGTGTGTGTGTGTGTGTGTGTGTGTGTGTGTGTGTGTGTGTGTGTGTGTGTGTGTGTGTGCGTGTGCGTGTGCGTGTGTGTGTGTGTTCTGTTTTCATACATTGAAAACACTACTAGGCAGCTCAATAAGCTCAACATTCAGCGCATATTCTGCATGTTGTGAACACACACACACACTCTCTCTGTTTCTGCTCATCTATAAAAGCAACCCACTAAAAGTCATCTACTGGAAACTGGAGAGGGAGAAAAATGCCAACAGAAGATGGAGGAGGAAAACTGGAAGGCCACTTTTTTTCCAGTCAGAGATTATTTATTATTTAACTGACATGTTCTGGTTACCAGACCTCCATTTGATCTTCAAGGACTTCAGTTGTAAACTTTAGTGTAATGTTAAAGTATCAGTTTTGATGTCAAGGAAAGTAATGTTAACTCTGAGCAGAAAGATTTTATCTTTTATTTTAAATTCATCACAAATTTATATATAAAGCACATAAAAAAACAACCCATGTTCACCAAAGTGCAAAGACCAGAGCATGTAGCTGAAATGACAAACATAAGATAGAGACATAAGCAACAAGGCACACAATTTATAGGCACAAATAGACAACACATGGACATAAACACAGGCCAAAAGTCAGCCACATCAGGAGGATTCAAATACTAGTGAATGAAAGTAAAGTATTAAATCTGGACATAAAGGATCTGTCATAAACTTTAGTAGAAATGAACCAAACAGAACCAGAATCACCTGAACGTTAAAGGTTAGATATCAAACACGAAGAATGTCAGCAGGAGAATGAAAGCGATGCAGAACAAATTCACAGGTGAGAGCTTGACGGCGAGCGTGATTTAATAAACTGGAAGCCGAAGCAGGTGAAAGTATGATGAAAGATAAATAGTATTTTAGTATGTTTTGAAACTATGAGTGGAATCTGACCCAAACTACATTCCTTGTCGCTAACACATCATCGCACATAACTTACTGTGCTGTTGTGTGTCAGTGTGTGTGTTCATTAACCTATCAAATATGTGTGGATCGTTGTGTGAAACCTGTTAGATAATGCTATTTGTAAAACCTTTAGGCTTTGACGTACTCTCCTGTAAATACTTTCACTGAGTTAAAGGAATTTGTCACAGAAACAATGTCATTAGCTGAAGCTCTGCTGCTAAAAATCAAAGGTACAGAGCATAAAGTCAGTAAACTTTTATATAAATGTGCTTAATGGAAAGTTATTTGTTCTTTTTTTTATTGCATAAATACCGATAAATATGCATCTGATGCATTAAACAATGCTTAGGGGTTTTTCAACTGTCAGCATTTTTATTAGTTTATACTTTTTTTAATTTAGGACTGAATTTGTCACAGTTACAATGTCATTAGCTGAGGCTCTGCTGCTTATAATCAAAGGTGCACAACAAAACATTGTTGTTTTTACGGCTTACATCTTAACAGAGCACAAATAGATATTATAGAAATCTCCCCAATAGATGCATAAATACCAATAAACAATGCTCAGGTGTGTCTCAACTGCCTGCATTTTATTCCTACTATTTGTTGTATAAGAGAAATCATTGGTAAAGCATTACATTCTCCCAGGAAATAGTGGCGATTTGGCCGCTATTGGACATTAAGTGTAGTTGTGTGTGGGTGTGTTGGCATTATTAAATGAAATAGCAGATGTAAGAGTGTTAAAAGAAAACATCAGTGATAGATAATATTTATATTAATGGTGGCTTTAAATGCAACAAAACTAACTGTGTGTGTGTTGTGTAGAAATCGTGGACGGAAACGCCAAGATGACCCTGGGAATGATCTGGACCATCATCCTCCGCTTCGCCATCCAGGACATCTCTGTAGAAGGTACGACTCCCACGAACATGCTCAAAACTGGAAGAGGAGAACATTGCTGAAGGGCACTGAGGCAGCTCCCCTCCCAGCTGGGTTTTTACAGGATTAATTAGCAAACATAGATCTGCAGGAATGTTCGGTGTTTACACAGATGTGCAGGTTGAGGATGCATTGGAGGGGGGGAGGGGGGGGACTACAGTGGAAGTAATACACGCACACACACACACACACACACACTCAGTTGGGTGAGTAGCAGTGGAAAACAGTTGTGGCATAGATGCGTAGATGGCTGCACATTAAGACGCTGATGACGAGAAACCACTGAGTGCTACAACCACTGTTTTAACTGATATTACTCACAGTATATGCCACAGTGTATGACTCAGAGTATAGTGCCTTTTTACCGAGAAAAAAAAGGCTACATGATAATTTCAGTTCTGTTTTCATGATTGAATAATCCGTCAATTATCTTTTCAATTGATATATTAACCCTTTAGTCTGTAAAAAGTTTTTTTTTTAAAGGTGATCAGTGGTCTAAAACCCAAAGATATTCAGTTTACAATTATATAAAACTGAGAAAAGCATCAGTTAATAAAGCTGAAACCAGAAAATATTAGTCATTTTTACATTTTCTGACAATCAACTAATTGATTCATTGACTAATAATTTCAGCCTTAAACACTCATAAACTCTAAACACTGAAAGGCTGCATCTACACTGCACCACTTCCAGTTTCCACAATGTTTTTTTATTCTTTATTTAGTGTTGATAAGTGTTAACGAGTGAATCATTTTCCCTCCTAACTGTTGCAGCCAATTGAAACTCTGTGTTGCATTAACTGCGATGGGTGTGGGCCCAAAGCATTTCGAGTAATATATTTCACTCTGATTATTTGTGACAGATAGTTTTCAGAGTTTTGTTCTGTCACATGCTGTAAACAACAACATCCACTGATTAGAATACTGCAGTTTAAATTTAGTGTGCTTCTAAACAGGCATTGAAGTATTCTTCTGTCTTCCTGTGTGTTCTTAATGGAATAAAAAATGATTCAAGCTCTCAGTGTGATGTGATGAAGAGGCATTTCTTCACTGGCTAATGTTAGACCTCTTCTGTCACTCCTGCTTCTTCTTCTTTCTTCTCCTTTGTCCTGTCTCCTTCGTCCTCTTTCCCTCCTCACAGAGACCTCTGCTAAGGAGGGTCTTCTCTTGTGGTGCCAGAGGAAGACCGCTCCCTACAAGAATGTCAATGTGCAGAACTTCCACATTAGGTAAGTAATACACACACACACACACACACACACACACACACACACACACACACACACACACACACACACAGTCAACATTTTGCCAATTGTTAACACTTTTAAAGGTTAAAATTCTCTGTAATTCGATTAGAAATATTTGGCTTTTCCACCAGAATTACATTTTTTGATGTTGGAAAATCTTATAAAACAAGCGTTTATGTTTTCACGGGTCAGTAAAACTGCTCAGTGAAACTTGGCTAAAATGCATTTTATGGTTAGCAATAGTCTGCAATAAACTTTCCTTTCATGATATCATCAGTTGCATGACACATCTGACCAATGTTCAATGTTTTTTATTTTGCTGTTTTGCAGTCTCAACCAATAAACACACATCCAACACACATCCAGCCACTCTCAGTCATCATGTAGCCACACAGGGACACTTTGTGTTATTTTGTTGGGATGAGCAGATACAGTCTGAGCATGATTGAAATCTCAGTGCAGTCCAGCAATATTTTATATTCCTCAAGTAAACTGCTGTCAATCTGTAGAAAGGTCGCCCCCTGGTGGAGGAACTTGAATATAATGTTTTTTCATTCTCTAAATGAAAAAACGTGATTCTGGACAATATGTTAGTTACAGAAATGGATGCTATAGAGTTATTTAAGTTGTGCGATGACAAGTTGCAAAACCAAAAAAGGCAGAAACTGAGCAGACCCCAGACAGTCTGGACAGAAAGTGAATCTCAAGTGGAGAATATTTGGTCAACAAGATGACATCTTCACATTATCTTCACATTATCTTTTAGTCCTGTTTCCTGTTTGTAATTTTCAGTATTTAAGCTTAGTGGACCTTTTTATTCAGTCCGAGGTTCAAAATGTTGTTGTGTTTGGCCCTCTAAACGCTTAGACGATGATTTGTGGTAGTTATGATAGTAGCTTGTAGAGAAGACAAACATAGAAATCACAGACATAATTATGAGTGTGTTTAACTACCAGTTCAAACAGCCTAATGCATTATGTTTTCTCTCTTCTCTAACAGCTGGAAGGACGGCCTCGCCTTCAATGCTCTGATCCACAGACACAGACCCGAACTCATCGATTACGACAAGCTCAGAAAGGTAGACACAGATTCTTCAACTCTTATCAGCTGCACTCAAACATTCAATTTACTTATAAAGTCTCCAAATCATCAGTAAGAATAAAGAAAACCTAATCTGTTGGCCACATCTGGTTTAGTTTATTCCACCACCTCTTATCACACGCTCTCTGTAACGTTACACTTGAACTAAACTCACCCTGCCGGTATGTTTGATGTTTTCTGACTGTCTGATTGGTTGCGTAGGATGACCCAGTGACCAATCTGAACAACGCCTTCGAGGTGGCTGAGAAATACCTGGACATCCCCAAAATGTTGGACGCTGAAGGTAGGCCTGAAATTTATTCTAAGATTTGTTTGTGTCATTCATTGTTATTGTGGAGATTTGTTGACTCTGTGTTGTGTTGTGTTGTTTTTATTATTATTAAATTGTCTAAACTGCAAACTTTTTTCATTAACTGGCTGTGTTTACATGCACACAATAAGGTGACTGTTAATGATGTCAGTAGCCAGTAGTCTGAGCTAGACTAAGCTGCTTAATTTATTTTTTTTTTTTAATATTCCAGCTCCTGTGTTAATCTCATCTACATTAGTTTAGTAATCAGACTCCAGCTTTACTAAAAGCACTGAAACAGCTGTGATTCAGCCCTTGAATTGTGTTAAATTTGGCGTTGATGTAGACAAACTGTAAAGAAACGCTTTTTTAACAAATTCCTCTTTCTCAACATCTCCTGAAAGTCACAGTTTAGATTCTCATACCAATTTGAAAAACCTCATTAAATCCATGTCTGTAAATACCAGTATAATCACTTTACCTACTGTATATTGTTACTTTAGACCAGGAGCTGACTCTTAGTAATTTTAATTAAAAAATACACTGTGTCCTATCCTGGCTGTCACTACCTTTACAGCCATGTTATTGAGGTGCATGTAAATGTAGCCATTGATCTGCAAATCCACTGTTGTACTTGTTCTGTCAGATGATAACCTGTCATCCTAATATGAGCCTACTGATAGCTTTTCTTGTAAATAGTCACTCTCTTTTACAAGTTTTTCCCAGCAGACTTTTAATCTTGTTTGCTAGAAGGACCCTGTGAAGCTTGTCCAATGAACATCATTGGACACTCAAAAATTTTAGTGCATTTTAATTTAAAAATGAAAATATCCTGAAACAGCTACAACAGATTTTCCAGTTTAACTTTTACTGACTGCTTCTTTGCAGCTTTGATGAAGGAAGAAGCGCCATCATCTTCTTAGTGTTTGTAGTAAACTGAAACCGTGTACAGTGTGTGTCTGACCCTTGTATGTACATTAATATCAGTTTTGTGTCCTCCTCTTCTTTATCAGTGTACTTTGCCTGGCTGTGCCTCATGTGTTAGATCGTCCTGTCTGTTAACAGCTCCAGCAGCTTGTTGAAGTGTGTCCATGTTTGCCAGCCTGTGTAATATCTTGAGTGTGTCCCTACACGTGTGTCCTGTTGTTATAATCACATGTCCTCTGTCATGCCTGTACATGTTTGTCATCCTCCTCCACTTCATAGACATTGTGAACACTGCTCGTCCAGATGAGAAAGCCATTATGACTTATGTGTCCAGTTTCTACCATGCCTTCTCTGGAGCGCAGAAGGTACCCTCTCGACCTTTAACCCCCTGTTACTAACACGTGCTCCTTCCTTTCCAAGCATGGCCTCGCTCTCTCTCGACAGCGCTGCTAAGCAGTGGACCGCGACAAAGACACAGGATCGGTTGGGACACAAACACACACACAAATGCACAAACTCACACATAATAACACAGATTTAAAAGAACTATGCCGGTGAAAGCAGTGCCGTCATTGGATGAGACTGCAGACTGTAGCTGATCTTTTAAGTGGTGTAATTCATAAAAATTAAAGTTATTTAGATAATGATTGATAGTATTTGTTCATTACAGCCGCTACCATGAACAGCTGCAGTCGGAGCCTATGTTCTGTCCACTTGATACAGATGTTTGTGAGGTTTTCTGTCTCTGCTTGCTTTATTTGGAAGAGTTTTAGATTCCAGAAGACATAAAATGATTCACTAAAAAAGAAAGAAATCACCTGCTCAGATGAAAACCTGTAGACAGTGGCCTTTCTGTGGAATGTATTAGAGGAGCATAAGTTACATGTATGTCACTGTTTATCCTACTTTCAAAAAGCACGTAGAATAAAATGTGATTCTGGATGTGGAGGAAACATCATGAACTCTTAAACTGTATTGGAGACATTAAAGCATTTCATGAGAATTATGAAGGAGAAGAAATTTTGCTCCTTTAAATCATATTGAACTATATAATCAGGCCCAATATTTGTAATAATTAAGATTGCATTTGAAGAGCAGTGTTAATAAATAAAGATAGCTGCAGTTCTCTATGCATCTTGTTCAGTATACAGGCAGCAAAGTGTTTGTTATCTGAATTTTATTTATCCTTCTCCTTTAATTCTCCTCCTCTTATTCCTCCTCCTCTTTTCTTTCTATGCTCCCTTCATTCTTTCTCTCATTCTCTTCCTCTTATTTTTCCTCCCTCTTATTTCTCCTCTACCCCTCCCTGTAGGCCTCTGACAGGAAGCCACTGGATGGGTCTCTTGTTTTTTTACTCTCTGTCTAATTAATTTTCTGGCTCATTCAGAACTTGTTTGTGTGCTGCTGCTGCAGTCTCAGGAGGCGTGCGTGCGTGTGTGTGTGTGAACTTGTTCCATGTACTTCTTGTTCTCATTCTACTTCTTCCATTATTTACACAAAATAAGTGCAGAGACAGTTTTTATTTGTAACCAACTTCATTACAAACAAAATCTTTATATCTCCAGACTCATTGCTTTCACCAGCATTACACTTTGTTTATCTACGTCATCATTTATTTAGTCGTGTCTGCCCTAAGGGAAGAGTTTATTCAACATCTACTGTTTTTGGTTTTGGTTTGATTTGGGTTACTCGGTCATGTGAGAGTCATAACCATTAAATGTGATTTTAGATCAAATAACTGAACCTGAAAACGTTCATCTGAGCAATCTTCCAACAGCAGTGAATTATTTTCCAAAGTAGTTCATTCGAGTTCAAACTCAACTTGTCAGCACCTCCTGCTGTATGTGTGTTTTCATGTTTTGTGAGTTTTAAGCACATGTGATGAATCAGCTGAATGAATCCACACTGCAGTTTGTCTTCAGTTAGTAATGTCATGTGAGGATTTTCAATGATTACATTTATGACTTGGACCAATTATTGCATTATTGCCTTATGATTCTATCAATTATTTGTGATTTTACTATTTTGGACTATTAAAAAAAAGTGAAAAGGTAGAATTACACAGACCAAAACCCAAAGATTTACAGAGCATAGTAGCAAATCCTCACAGTAGAGAAGCTGAAATTGGATTATTCTTGATTTTACTTGATAAATGACTCAAACAAATGATAGATTATAAAAAATGTTGATTCATTTTCTGTTAATCGACTCATCAGTTAATCAGCTTATCTGTAGTTATTTCACTCCAAACCAACTACGCTGCATTTCACTGCAGGAACAGGACAAAGCCTTTTAGTTTCAGACCTCAGTGGGGTTGTTTCTTGCAACCAGATGTGTAATTGCATCATTCTCACCTGCCAAATAAACCAAACTAAACCAAAGCAGCCTACTACAGAAATTGAATAAACTGCTTCATGTAAGTGCAGCCAGACACAGAGTCTGTGATCACAGGTTTGAGGTTTATCTGTGTCTTTGTGTCCCAACCTGGACCTTGTGGCTCCATTGTCCCTCATCTCTCTTCAAGAAGACGCATATCTCTACTAACCACCTTGCCCTCTCCCCCTCTCTTCACATCCCAACCCCCTGGTGTCAGTGTGGGGCGTTGGCAGTGGTAACAGGTGGAAGCTTGAAGCTGTGGACGCCCACTCAACTCTCCCAAAACTGGCCTTGCTCTCACATCCTGCTGGGAGTGAGGATCATGTAGCTTTGGGTAGCTTTAGCTTCACTCCTTCTTTCTCTCTCTCTCTTTATTTTTTTACCTTCTCTGTCCTGCGGGTGCTGGGTGATGCGCAGACATCGTGGGTACGCTGAGGCCGGATGAGAAAGCCATTATGACCTATGTATCTTGCTTCTATCACGCCTTCTCTGGTGCTCAGAAGGTGAGCTCCTCACGCTTCAGACTCACATCAACACGCCTCTGCAGCAAAACAAACAAACAAACAGAAAAAAACACCATGAGGGTTCCCACTGGTCAAGATATGAGGTTTCAGAGCATTGTGTAGTTTTATGTGTTGTAAACATGCAGGGAGGTGAGGTTTATTCCAGACAGTGAAAGAAAGGGATTTTAATGTTCAAGTGTATTAAATAAATAGCCCAAAATGGGTCAAAGCACAGGAATATACTGGTATTGGAAGAAGGTTTTTATGCATTATTTTATTTCTGCTCAGTGGAGCTAACTATAGAGGAAATCAGATTGTTTACAATTCCTCAACAGTTACAGTTTTGTGGTCGTAGCAACATTTCAACAAGCTTTACAGTTTTTGGAGTGTTTACAAAGTCAGGACCACGATGGGAACCCTGCAAAATAAACACTTTCTGATGCTTCTGTTTCTGTGCTTTGGACATCAACCGTGTTCCCCCACCCCCTAAAAGTGATTAACTTTATGGTCTGGACTAGAATTCCCAAAGTCATGTCGGCAAGTTGTGACCAGTAGAGATTCTTCTGCTGAATAAACGCCATGTTATTACTTCAGTTAACTCTGCTCTAGGCGTTGTTGGTGTCAGTTTGCGATCTTTGGGTTTTTCACTGAGATCATGAATGACCCAGCTGGATAACTGAAGGCGCGCTCCAGAAAAGTTACAGCAATGTGTATTTCTCTAGTGGAAAACAATAAAACATGAAATATTATAGCGCTGATGTGGTTTTGGGAAACCAGACCTGTTTTGGTTTATTACTGTGGGAAACACTGGTTGAGGTCACTCTAGTTTCTCTTCAGCTACAGTATTAACACTTTCCAACTCTAAATGTGTTTCAATGAATTTTTATGTTTTGTTTTGTTTTTTTCAATTTAAAAAAAAATTGTTTTATTCTATTCTGTTATTTGCTATATGGAATACATTAGTTAAGTTTAAACCCAAAGCGAAATATTTAAACCCCCAAGATGATGAATGCTTGTCCAGGAAGTCTTAAATCCGCTTGTCAAAGTCTGTCTACTGTTCTTCTTTTATTCCAGTGGTACAGTAGTGTAATATCCTAGGCAGACCCACTGATGTGGACTACAACGCTACATGAACCTGTAACTTGATGTATGGATTGACTCCTGAGTTGTGACAGGAAACGCATGGAGCTTTAAAACAGTGACTGTGGCACATTGAACTAACCATCAACAGCTGCAAGCATGTTTTTATTTAGTCATATAAAGCTGTTGGTTTTAGTGTTTTTTAATCTTTTTTGCACTCTTTTAAGTAATGTGTGCCTTTAAAAAAAATAATAATAATAATTATATGAGCCTGGCCTTGTGCTTACATTTATTCCAGTTCACTGCTTGTGTGTGGAGTGTGCTCGCACAAATTAAGAGAGTAAAAACATTTAATTATAACAGTTATAATGAAATGAAAAGCCCATGTTGAGCTACTAATAAGAAGTCATGTACACTTATGTTAGGTTTATTTTTTTAGTGACTTTAATTTGCAGCATTTTGTTTTAAATATGTAAACACAGTGAATGTTCTCACTAAGCTTTAGGCACAGTGAGTGGACTCTGTGGCACAGTGTTTTTATCCAATCACTGTGAGCACTACTCATCACCCTGTTTCTTGATAGGCTGAGACAGCCGCCAATCGTATCTGCAAAGTGCTGGCTGTCAACCAGGAGAACGAGCACCTGATGGAGGACTACGAGAAACTGGCCAGTGATGTGAGTACAAAACAGATTATAGATTAACACAGTCTTTCAGCATGTTTACACCTTTTGCATTTTAGATTCTTGGTGCTCCATATATTAATTTAACTGACTATTACATTACATAATCTAAGTGTCAGATGATCCTTGGCCTACATTTTCCAGGGATAACAACTTGATTATTTTCCTGACTGTTTTCTCCTCCTCTTTGCCTCTGCCTCCAGCTGCTGGAGTGGATCCGTCGAACAATCCCCTGGCTGGAGAACCGAACCCCAGAGAAAACCATGGCTGAGATGCAGCAGAAACTGGAGGACTTCAGAGACTACCGCCGTGTCCACAAACCACCCAAGGTTCAGAATAACTTCTGCAGTGCTTTCTGTTCCCAAAAATATGCAGGGCAATGTTGGAAAATAGTTGTTAACTTCTGTTTTGTGGTTAGCCTGCAGCTATGTTGGGATTTATTCCCTGATAGTGCGTTTCAGTGTGTTTTATATGTCTTTACACTATCACTGAACCGACTTGTGTTCCTGTGTGCAGGTCCAGGAGAAATGTCAGCTGGAGATCAACTTCAACACTCTGCAGACTAAACTGAGACTCAGCAACAGACCTGCCTTCATGCCATCAGAGGGACGCATGGTTTCTGTAAGTATGCAGACATACTGTCTTTCTAACTCTTTTTATGAGTTTTTTTTCTCGTAAATTTGTGACTTTATAATGTCAGAGAATATCCGACTTTTTCTGTCCTAAATTCGTGACCTATGTCGGAGAATATCCAAGATAGTTTTTTGTCGTAAATTTATGACTTTAATTTTTTCCTCGAAATAGTCCCTCACACACAGTACATTTTTTTAAAATGTAAAGCCCTAATACGCCAAGATTTTTGTTAAATTTGAAAGATTTTTCTCTCCATTTTCCTCTCTTTCTTATATCTTGTCACATAAAAAGTGATGCCACACCTGTCATGTTGATAAACCACAACATGCTTAGTGCATTTTAACATTTTGTCTGAAGTCTTAAGATTCAGAAAGTTGCCTTTTATTGTCACATACTGAAATAAAATAGCCTTGGACAGCTTCAAGTTAATCTTTTCCTGAACTACACAGGCAAAAAAAATGGTACCATAATGTAACTTATAATGAAGGATTTGTATCAGTGATTTCTGTCGGTTGCCCTCAGGACATTAACGGATCGTGGCACACTCTGGAGGGAGCAGAAAAAGGCTACGAGGAGTGGCTTCTCAACGAGATCAGACGTCTGGAGAGACTCGATCACCTGGCTGAGAAATTCCGCCAGAAGGCGGCCATCCATGAATCCTGGACTGATGGTATATAAATGTTTTCACACAAACACACACACAGATATTTATACAGGATGAACAATGTGTTGAATTGTGTGTCTTCTATCAAGTTGGATCATCTTTTTGCAAAAATCGCGCCTCAATTTCAAGATGAGAGAATGCTTAAACAGTCCTCAACATCATTTAACTGCACTTTATTGTTAATGTTAATTCAATAAATCAATAAATATAGATCTTTTTAAATGTGTATGCATGCAGGTAAGGAAGCCATGCTGACCCAGAAAGACTACGAGACCGCCTCTCTGTCAGAAGTCAAGGCGTTGCTACGGAAACATGAGGCCTTTGAGAGCGACCTGGCAGCCCATCAAGACAGAGTGGAGCAGATCGCCGCCATCGCACAAGAACTGAAGTAAGGAGGGAAGAAGAGATGTGGAGTAATGAACAATCTGTGAACCTGAAAGGACACAAACCCACAGCAGGTCGAACATAGACATTCCAGTTAAACTGTACAGCATAATTTTATAGAAATACATTTAATTTGTGTTGCATAAAGGTGCCTTACATGGAGATAAACCATTACAGAAATCGAGTATTAGAGTGCAAGTGTGTGTATGTGTGTTTTAGGTTGTTTTACTTGTCAACGAGGTGCGCACTGTATGGCACATAGAGTACATTCACTTCAAGTTTTGGAGCTTTGACTATGTTTGTCATAGACATCCAACATTATAACAGTATATAAATAACAGAAATCAGAAAAAGCATCATATATCAGCTTTAAAACCAAAGAAAATAACAACACTAGAAAGTTTTCTGATTGTCAAGTTGGCTCATTTTCACCTGAAACCTGAAATCTTGATGGACTCACGAAAGGCCAAATGGAAAAAATTAGATAAAAGTCACTTCTTTTTTTTTGCTTTCTTGGCAACAAATTCAGCAGGTAAGATCTTGGATAGAACACCATTTTTTAAATGCATAGAGAAGCAAATCCCAAAGAACCTGCCAGAGACATTTATGTACACAGATCGATCTCAATTTCTCTTTAAAAAGCTTCCCTCACCCAATGCCACAGCGATCATTAGCGCAGCCGCACCATAGTATATCATAATAGATCATTTCTGTTATTTAGTTATGCTTCAGAGATTAATTCTGCTCTTCTCTGCACTGCACGTTTTTTACAGCGAGCTGGACTACTACGACTCTCCCAGCGTCAACACTCGCTGTCAGAAGATCTGCGATCAGTGGGACAGCCTGGGAGCCCTCACCCAGAGCCGCAGGGAGTCACTGGAGGTATGACTGATGAATCATGTCATATCATATGAGTGTGTGATACCTGGGTCTCTGATCAACCTCACATGGTTTAATTAAATGACTCATGATATCAGAGTTTATGTTAAGAATCCTGACTAACTCTCTGTCTGTCTTCTTGCAAACAGAGGACAGAGAAGCAGCTGGAGTCGATAGATGAGCTCTACCTGGAGTACGCCAAGAGGGCGGCACCCTTCAACAACTGGATGGAGGGAGCTATGGAGGACCTGCAGGACATGTTCATTGTCCACAACATTGAGGAGATCCAGGTAACTGCACAGTGTGGGGGTGTGGTACAGATAAGTGCAACACATGAAACTAAATATAAATGCCAAAGATTTACTGAAGAAATGTTAAGTTTGCAGCACTGGAGAGCAAAATCAACTATTTATAATAATAGTAAACAGACTTTTTTCTGGAATGATGTAAAACCAAACATTTCCTTCCTCTCTCAGGGTCTGATCACAGCTCACGAGCAGTTCAAGTCAACCCTGCCAGACGCCAACAAGGAGCGAGAGGCCATCCAGGCCATCCAGGCTGAGGTGCAGAAGATCGCCCAGTACAACGGCATCAAGCTGAGTGGAACCAACCCCTACACCACCATCACACCTCAGAGCATCGACAACAAATGGGAACAGGTAGACTGACTGCAGCCTTAGTTTAGTGATGACCTAATTATCGCTACCTTGAGTTTGCAAATCACAAATGTTGCTCTCCGATTTTAGTCGGACACGATTGCTGCTCTGTTGTTTGAAATGTATCCCTACTACCCTTTTTGAGTGGAAGCCTGCTATTATGAGTTTAAAGGCGGAACACTTTCAGTTCAATGAGCCCAGAGCAGTAAACCAATAATAGAAGCACTAGAAGCACTAGATACAGGTCTATTTTTTCACAATTGTTAGCCTGTAGCAAAGTGTGCATATGGGAACTATAAACAGGAACTCTAATATTTATTTAGAGGTGATTACTTTTGTTCTGATCATTGATCAGATTTATTTGAACAGAACAGAACATTTGCCCACGTAAAAGCAGCAAGATACAGAGCTGCTGAGGACCTCTGATGTGGCCTTCGGGGGCTGCATGATTTAATGACTGTCTCCAGCTGGTGTTTTGTGTGTGTAGGTGCATCTACATGTGCTTTCTGTTACAGTTGAGTGTTTCTATTGACTTTGTGTTTGCGTGCGCGCACGTGTGTGTTTGCAGGCACAGCAGCTCGTGCCCCAGCGTGACCAGGCCCTTCAGGAAGAGCTTTCCAAGCAGCAGTCCAACGACCATCTGAGACGCAAGTTCGCCACTCAGGCCAACATGGTCGGCCCCTGGATACAGACCAAGATGGAGGTAATGGATTAGGCTATGCCGTCACTCTCAGTGCTCATCGCTGTGTTAGAGCGGTTCATCTTTGCTCAGCTGCTTGTGGTTTGTCACAGTTGTCAGGCCAACATTGTAAAACAGTGAGCTCACCAGGCCAAGAGTCGACAGGGTTTAAGAGTTTTTGCTGATAGGAATGTTATTAACCACGCTTAGAGTTTATACGAGTATAAGTGCACTTCAGAGTTATGGATGGATGAAATGATTTCTTTACAAATATACATGACAGTACAAGTAGACCAAGCATTGTGAAACTCTGGCCAGCGAGATTGTGGCCACGTTGTTTATGTTCAGCTGAAGTAGAAAAATGTTGCATTGTGATTTGTATTAATGAATTGTGTGTGTGTGTTTGTGTTGGCAGGAAATTGGCAGGATATCCATTGAGATGAACGGCACTCTGGAGGACCAGCTGACCAACCTGAGGGAGTACGAGCAGAGCATCATTGAGTACAAGCCCAACATCGACCAGCTGGAGGGAGACCACCAGCTCATCCAGGAGGCCCTCATCTTTGACAACAAATACACCGCCTACACAATGGAGGTAAAACACACACACACACATCTTAAAGTTTGATAATAAATCTGGTCAATCACACACAGTTTTACTCATACATGGTGTTGTTGTAGATTTTAAATTGAAATTACTGGTTAAGCACATAAAAGTAGCTTGTTTTTTGTATAATAACGTCTGTTTATCTGCCTTAAACTCAAGGCAAGGCAAGTCCAGTAAAGTCTATTAAAGAGAGTGGAAAACCACCATTTAGCTTTTTATTGAAGGGGAATGCATGTAGAAAAGTGGGTAATTAAATATAAATAGATGCAGTTTCAATCAGCTGTAAATTCTGTTTAATTTTGACACAGATTATTTTGTCTATACACAAAAAAGTAATCCTCTGCTTTCATAATACCTTGGAAACCCAAAAGTATTCACTATTTCTCTATTCTCCACTCTCTCTCCCCCCCAGCACCTCCGTGTGGGCTGGGAGCAGCTGCTCACCACCATCGCCAGAACCATCAATGAGATCGAGAACCAGATCCTGACGCGTGACGCCAAGGGCATCAGCCAGGAGCAGCTCCACGAGTACCGTGCCTCCTTCAACCACTTCGACAAGGTCAGGGGCAGGGACTTGTTTTGCACTTTTTTTATATACTTTCTATGCCTTAGTGTTAAATCTACTGGGATGTGTGTATATATATATATATATAATGTTAATCAAGAATGTTAATTGTCAAATTAGTTTGACTTGACATTTTTTATTTTAGTTTTAATGTAAAGATAGTCTTTTGTAAATGTTAATGTACAACATGAATGTTTAGACTTTAGGAGGGGGTGAGAGAGGAGCCAATCGTGTGAGTATTCATTCTGATATTCAAACACAGGCAAGCGCGTTTTGAGGTGTTAACAGTGAAAGCAGAACAAATACTGCACCTGTGTTGCGGTTTTATTGTGAATATATCCAGATTCAAGATGTTAGCACAGAGCACAGAAGAGTTGAGCAAATAGCAGATATTTCAAGTTTACTGGTTTTTATTGTAGCTGAGGGCAAAGACTGAGGCGAACAGAAGTAAAACACTGCAGTAGTGTTCGTTGTGGTCATTTAAAATTAATGGATGCAGTAAAATACAACATTTTGTGTTGTAAATCTGTTGTTGCAGGTTATGCTTTGACTTCTGCGCTTTTATTTTTTTTTTTTTTTTTGTATAGAGGAATTTCTCCACACACTTGTATTCTGATAGGATAATTAATTTAATCTTGATGTTAATGGCTGTCAGGAAAGTTAATTCAATTTCAGTGTGTAATGTCACTGGGTCAAACTTGAGCTCGCTTAAAAAAACCTCAATATGTCACCAAATGTGTCTTTTGGTGGTTGTTGTCAAAACTGATAATTTATAGACCTTGAACCACGTCAGGATGAGGAGGACACCACCATCAATTACCATCTCACACCACTATGTGTGTGTGTGTTTGTTTGTGTTTCACTCTGTGTCATTGATTCATGCTGTTGTCTGTCATGATGATGATGATGATGATGATGATGATGATGATTCATAAAACACTCGAGGACTCTGCCACCCTCTCTGTGGTTACTCAGGCATTCAGCTGTGTGAAACTTGTCTTTTCTTTTCACATCAGTGTGTCTGACTGCACAACGCATCAGAGTTAATTTACAACACGCAACAACATGTCAATTTTAGATTGGAAGTATCTCAAATTCACAAAGTCTGCCTCACAGATCCTACACAATCATTTTATTCATTTTCAAAGCAGCGTAAGGAAAGTTATAATAATTAACTCCTTTCAATAGTTGACACGCCACCTTCTGTCTGATCTGAAGTATTTCTTACCGTAAACTCTCAGTTCTTAAAGGTATAAATGTGAGGGCACTCTTCCAAAAGCTGAATGTAGCTCATATTATTATTCATAAATCATTTTAGTGTCTGCAACATGTCTTTTTAAAAATATAACTCTCTACTTGTAATGCATTATACTACATAACCCAAGATGTGTTGTTTCATGCAGACACACGTGTATGTTTTGGAAAAGTGATCAATTGTTTGAGTGTGTGGGGTCTTCACAGGTCAAGTTGAGTTGTGTGTTTGTGTCGACATCATCTAAACATCCATGTCTGTCTGTCTGCCATCTGTCTATCCCCTCTGTCCCTCACGTCCTCCTGTTTTCCCCTTGCATGCCATGGATCTCATGGTCACCCATCCACCACCACCACCACCATCATCCCTTATTGGTTCATCCTCATGACGTGGCGCTCTGTCATTGGGTGTTTGGCCAATCTCAGGACCACAGCGGGGCCCTGATGGCCGAGGAGTTCAAGGCCTGTTTGATCAGTCTGGGCTACGATGTGGAGAACAACAAGCAGGTAGGAGCTCCAGGACAGGTCGGAGGGAAATGGTCGGTGTTCATCAGGCCTCTGAGCAGGAGAGCAGAGCGGAGAACACTGCCAGTTCATTATTCATTAGTTCATGTAGATTATGGAATATAAAATAAAGATATTTGATGAAAAAAGTCAAAAGTCTGGCATGGGCTTAATTGGTACTGTGACACCATTTAAGCCCATGTGTGCTCCAAATAAGAGCACATCATGATTTATTTACAAAATATAAAAACATATATTGTTTTCAAAGAATTAAAAACAGCAATATATGTATTCAGTAACATGTTAAATATTAAAAAATGAGGAAAAAACCCTCATGAGCAAAATCTTAAAGGTCTGACTTCAGATGTAACCCCCTTTGTAATCATCAACATTTTCGTTATTGCGTTATGTAATTGCCATTACATGTAACTAGTTACTCCCCAACACTGCATGTATGTCACTACATTAATTTGAAATCCTGCTGTTAAATAGGATCATGATCATACTGATTCGGAGCTCAAAATTATCCTAACTGTTGCATTTGAGATTTTAAAATTAATCAGGTTAAATTTGATTATATTTTATAATTCTTAGATTAACAAAATGACAAAACAAAGGTCTAAAATCTTCTTTTTTTTAGCCCATAAAAGCTGTTCTGCCAAAAAATACAAAAAGATCAGATTGAAAGCTTAAAGTGATCAATTTTCTTTCTTATTATTTACTTGTTTATTGCCTATATCTGTCATTGTAGGAGATAGATAGATAGAGTACTATATTGTCATTCTGCCCATGAGACATGAAAATAAAAAACGAAATGCAGAACTCAGGTCTTGGTGTGATAATAAATAAAAAACACAATAAATACTAATTAAAATCACCATATAAAATAAAATAAAATAAGGTAACTTCAATACAATAAGATACCAGCAATAGGAAAGTAGCAGCATCTAGGACAAAGTGCAGCAGTTAGAATAGGAGCATGACTTCATTTTCCTGCTTTATTTGGGTTATGGATCACTTCCTTTATCGTGTTTTCTACCGTAGTTTGATAAACTCAGTAATCCAATCTGTGGTGAAGACATAATCAAACACTAACTGGTCAGTGATGAGCCAGCACTCCTGCTCTGAGGCTCGTTTTAGGCTCCGGGGTCAGGCAGGATTCACTCCGTCAGCATGGAGGGGGCAGAGAGAGAGATGTCGCGTCCCTGTTTGTCCATTGGGGGTCTCTGTTGCTTTGTGCTGCTTAAGCTTCAACTTGCTCCCCTCTCACTCTCTGAACAGAGCTCGTCTTCGTCTGTTTGTCTGTCAGGTTTTTACTTTGCTCCGAGACTCTCTGTTAACTGTTTGTGCTTTTATCTGTTTTTTTTCACCTTCCCAAACATTACTCACCTCCTTCTACATCTGTTTGACATCTGTATTTCTGTTCATGGCTTCTTCCCTCTGCTCCTTTCCTTTTCATCTTGTATATTATCATCCCCTCTTTATAACCCTGCCACCTCCCTCCCCTGTGGCCTTTGCTGTGCTGGGTGGCCCCACAGAAGCGATCAGGACAGATGGTTGCAGAGGATTTCCGGGCTCTGCTCATTTCTACAGGATACAGCCTGGTACTGCTGCAGACATGATGTTCTCACAGGGTGTCTGCAGGTCACAGAGCATTTCAGTTTCAATTAGTTTGATCAAATTAGTCCTGAAACCACTAAAATACGGCAAAATTTGACATATTTTGAATGAGGATAGGATACTGATTGTTTTGACATTAATCCTTACATACTGTTCATATTCAGGTGTTTCACAATATCCCCTCATAATAAGTCTATACATAATTTTGGAACCTCAAATCATTCATGAATACCTCTTCAGTCATTAATAAACTGGTGATTAATCCTTAATGAAGCTTTCAGGGAGCAGAGAGAGTATATTCTATTGTTTTTACACGTTTTTTTGATGGAGAAAAAATATTTACAATCACTTGATATAAATTACACTGGAGAACAAAAAACCCTTTCAAAGATATTAAATGTGAATAAACAGCATTTCTCAATTGTGTTTTTTTTTTTTTTTTTTTTTTTTTAATAAATAAATTAGCCAGAAATTCAACAAAAATGTGTTTCAGCTTCACAAAAACATGTTTTTTTCTTCTCTCAAATGTAAAAGAAAAAAAGGGTCAAATTAGACCCTGAACAGTGTGTAAGGGTTAAATCAGATCTAATGTGAAACTGTAGTGAAAGTGGTTTCTTAGACTATGCTTTGATCTGATATTTCTTCAGTTCATTTCAATTATATTATTATAAGTATTATTATTATGGTAATGTAAGAGGGTGTGTTTGTAGGTGTAGTTCTGGTGTTAAGATAAAGTTTCAACATTTTATGTATTAAGTTTGTCAAATAGGAAAAAAGGTTTAGTAGAGAAATATCAGTAGTTTTATTTTCCTCAAAGTAAGAAATCAGTGCTGAAACTCAGTATTGGGTCATGTATATTAAAATAAGTACTGTTCTTTGTTTAAATAACAATAATAATTTAAAAAAGCACCACTTTAATGTATTTGAATTATATTTCTGTGTTAGGCTCTGACCTGCAGACAACCTGCTCTCTCCCTGTTTCTAACGCTGCCCGTCTGATTTTGTGTCACCTTTCTGTGTCGCTCTTGTTCTCGCTGCACTTCTGCTGTAGTGTGTTACAGGCTAGTAACTGCAAGACAAAATGTGATTTGTCATCTTATTTCATGCAACTTATACACTTGTGTCCTCAATACTCTCATCTGTCTGCGTTACCTAGCGATCATTTTATATCTGTGTATGCATGTTACAGTAGTGCGGGACTACCTTCTAATTATTAGCTCAGTGTATGTTGTGGTGATCCTGATGTTTTCTGTATTTGTCCTCCTCCTGACTCTCTGTGTGTGTGTACAAAGTGTGTCTCTTCTGGGTTAACCTGTTGTTTTTTCGGTTGCCAGGGTGACGCTGAGTTTGCTCGCATCATGGGCATAGTGGACCCCAACAACAGCGGCGCTGTCACCTTCCAGGCCTTCATCGACTTCATGTCTAGGGAAACGACCGACACGGATACCGCAGACCAGGTCATCGCCTCCTTCAAGATCTTGGCCGGGGATAAGGTGTGTGTGTGTCTTTCTGTCTTTTAAGATAAACGATATCACTTGAAAACCAGTGTTGTGAGGACATTTTGGTCACTTCTCACAACACAGAAAAGGACAATTTGGGGGTTAAATGTGGTTTTAAGGTTACAGTTGGGTTTAGACATTTAGTTATGATGGTTAAGGTTGGGGTAAGGTGCTATTATGTCAATGAGTGTCCTCACAAGGATATAAAGACAAACATATGTGTGTATTGTATGTTTTTATGTTTTTTATTATGCAGAATTATGATTTTAAGCCTCCAAAATTATTCAGTTTCCACCATTTTAGCTGTGAATAGGTTCAGTTTGAATCCATCCTGTAAGAATGAGTCTCGTCAGGTGTAGCTTCAGCCATCAGCAGGTGAAACAGGAAGTTAATCACCCCCCCGCCCCCCTCTCTCTATCTGTTTCCATCAGAACTACATCACTGCTGAGGAGCTGAGGAGAGAACTCCCCCCCGACCAGGCGGAGTACTGCATCGCCCGAATGGCACCGTACTCGGGTGCCGACGGCATCCCCGGAGCCCTCGACTACATGTCCTTCTCTACTGCCCTGTACGGAGAGAGCGACCTGTAGAGGAGAAGCTGGACAGAGGAGGAGGAAGTGAGGGAGAGGAGGAAGAAGGGGGAGGGAGGTAGAGAGAGAGAGGTCTTCTGCGCGTGGCGGAAATGCGCCAGGAAATCGAGCATTTTTGGAAGAATTTGAGTGGTGGTTGTGAGGTGCCCCTGCGTGTGCCGGTTTTAGAAATCATCAGAAATTTGTAAGACTCTTTGAGCTTGTTGATTTGAACTGTAGTTAGATTGGGCCTTTGCTGAATGTTTTTCCAGTTCCTGTATCACTTAAACAAATTGAGAGTAATCACGGTTAATTTGACGTAAAGGTGTTAATAAGAACAGGCATATCCAGGGGCAGCTGTGAAGACAGGGAACAGTTGCTCTGTAGTGCGGGTCTTTAACTTCACCCTCTCTGCCTTTGGGGGGTCAAACAGGGGAGGGAGAGGCATGGGGAAGGGGAGGGGGGGCACAAGCTAATCTGATACTTATGCTAATTTTTTGTTTATTTTATTATAATTTTTTCTTCTTGCCAGGGGGGTGGGGTTCAGGGTGTCGAATGCGCAGCGGGGGAGGGGAGGGGGGTTGACATGCCGCACGGCGATGTTTGTTTATTAGATCCTAGAGAGATACAGTATATGCTGCGGGGGTCAGGGGAGTTGGGAGGGGTGCAGGGGAGGGGAGGGGTGGAGTGGGGTGTTGACCAACCAGAGATAAAAATGACATATTTACCCATAATTCCCAATGTTGCTGGATAAGGTGACCTGTCTAACCTCAAGCTCTTTCCTCTTCCTGTCTTTGTTTAATTCTTTCTTTTTGTTTAGTTTCTGGAGCAGGTGGGTGGTGGGGTAGGGTCAGGTCAGGTGGGGATTTGGGGTGTGTGTGGAAGGGCGGGGCTCAGCGCTGTACATACTTATTTTTTTCAGTGCGAAGAATGACACACACATACAGAGTCCCAGTCGTCGAGGATCACCAATCGCCGGCTTTCCAGTTGAGCGAAGTTGAGTGACGTTTATTAAAAAAGAAAAAGGAAAAAAAAAGAAGATGAAATATACCAATGAATAGTGACGCAGAGAGCGCAGTTTCACCAGTGGAGAGGTTGTTTTTTTGTTTTTTTGTTTTAGCAATTGAAAATAATCATAGAAGAAAATGGGTAGCCGTTAGGTTGAGGCTTGTGTACCTAAAAGGCCTTCTCCTGTATAAATCCCATGACAGTCCAAACCATTATTATCCACAAATATCTGCTTCTGTGAAACTATTATCCTTCTGGGGCGGGCATCAGGTGCTTATTTAAATACAAAAAAAAGAAGAAAAAACTATACATTTATATGATAGCTAAGACTGCAGTAGTCAAAAGTTAGTTAAAAGAATTTTATATTCCTGATAACGCACACACATGCAGACATATACACGTCATGTCATTGGATGCATTTGATTGGCTGAATGAAGGTTCTGAGGAGCGCCCCAGGTGACTTTTTCCAAAAATTAAAAGGTGGAAGTAATAAAAATAAAAAAAATTGCCTGTTGGTGGCTACAGCCCTGTCCTGCTCTCTCTCTCTCTCTCTCTCTCTCTCTCTCTCTCTCCCTCTCGCTCTCTCTCTCTCTCTCTTTTACTCTCTCCCACCTTCTCTCTCCCACTCCCTCTCTTCCCAATCCCTTCCCTCCATCCCTTCCCGTTTATCTCTGATGTAAGAGAAGGGAAAGAAAATTTGCTAAGGAAGGAGGGAAGGGAAGTGTCGGGGAGGGGTCTTTTTTTTATGTAAAACATTCCATTACATGCAAAGAATAACTTTAAAAAAGAGGAAATTGTTCTGTAATTTAAAAAAAAAAAAAAAAAAATCTATGCAATCATAATGTGTTCAATATTCTTGGAGGAAAGTCGTGCGCATCAAATTGAGAACCAGAAATAGAGGATAACAGATTTCTCCAGTGTTTGTCGGTCATTGCAGGATGGAGGAGAGGAAAGGAGAAGAGAGGGGGAGACAGAGGGACAGAAAGGGGAAGGAACTGAGAAGAAAAGACTCGGACCAAAAGCTTGTTTCTTTTTTTTTTCTTTCTCTTTGTTTTTTTTTTCCCCTGCGAGGTTGGAGAGAAATGAACTCTGGAATTGTGATTTTTTTTTTTTTTTTTGTACTCTTTAATATCGAACCTTATCTGCTGTACTGGAAACTGCAACGCCTTCTGTCTCTAATGATAAGTGAGTTTCACAAAGCACACATAAAAGTTTCCTTACAAAATACGTCTGCTTGTCTCAATGTCTTTTTTAAAAAAAAGTATTGTGTGTGTGTGTGTTACACTGTCGCTAAGAAGTAAATTAAACTATAGACTGGGAAAAAACTAAAAGGTAAGACAGTAAAAAGAAAGGTAAAAGATGGAATATTACTTATTATACTTTTAGGCATTATTCATATTTTTCTTTCATTATTAATATATTAAATACAACTGTAATAACTTTAAGTGATCAAATAAAAACACCAAGTTCATATAACAAACTGTTGGCACATAAATGAGGATTATTTAACAACATGGTCGCTTTCCAACATTTTCAGCCAAGTAGGAATCATAACTTAGACTTTCTAGTGATTTAAGATCATTTGATTTATGCTCAAAATGTTTTTGTGAGTTTATTGCCAGTGCAGGTGTTGTTCAGCTGGTATGTAAGTCCCATTTTCCTGCACTGGTAGTTCAGTGTTCATCTTTGTCTGTGAATTTAAGTGACTGTAGCTGCAGGTTATACTACACACTCCCTTCTACAGTATATTTTATAATTGGACCCTTTCGGTTTGTGTGTGTGTGTGATTAGCAGAACATCCTGAGAGCAGCTGTGGTCCATTTAAACTCATTAATTCATTCATTCTACATTCATTTATTCTCTGCCATGTATTCAATTTTTAATATTTAGTTCAGGCTGAATTTGTAAAGGAGTGACTTTGTAGGTTACTGTATTAAAAATATCCTGAATGAGAGCCCAAACTGTAAGTGAGCTGTGAACATTTCTGTAGAGTATAAAAAGTGCTGCTTTGTGAGCTGTTTCAGAGTTTTGTGTGTGGAGATAAAACCTCCAAATATCCCTGAGCGGACCACTGCAAGCAGTAGACCTTTAAAGCCAGTGTTAGGGAGGAACTAGTTACATGTAACGGTAATTGAATTACAAAATAAGTGTAACTGTAATCCCTTACAGTTACGGAGAAAGATAGAAAGAAAAGGTTTTTTCCTCATTTTTTAATATTTAACATGTTACTGAATGTTTTTAAATCTTTGAAATCAATATTTTTTAAATATTTTATAAATAAATCATGATTTGGGCTTATTTGGAGCACACATGGGCTTCAATGGTGTCACAGTACCAATTAAGCCAATGCCAGACTTCTAATGTCTAATGAATACATTTTCAAATGAGGAATAAATCTTGCTTTATAAGAAATGATCTCCCTTATAAATCGTGTCAGTATCCATGGAAAACACCTGAACTTAGATTTTGGTGCGTAATAGGTACACTTACCCTAACAGCTGAAAACATTGGTTAGACAATTTAATTACTTTAGAAAAAGTAATCAAATGTAATAAGTTGCATTACTTTGAAGTAGTAGTTACATTACTCATTACATTTTTAAAGTAACTAGTAATCTGTAACCTTCCCAACCCTGTTTCACGCCACTCTTTATGGATTGTATGGAGTGGTTTGAGGAACGTGGAGCGGAAATGGGCAGTACATTTGGAGAGGAGAGGACCTGCTTTTACGCGCGGGAGCACCACCGCCATCCAGCTGCTGCAGACAAACCGAACAACAACAACAACATGAGCAGCTCGGTGATTTTACAAGAAGGGACGGCCAAGTCGTGACCTTGTGTCTATGTGAAGAAGGTTTCTCACCGTTATTATCAACCGCACGCTGGCTGTGGACGATCCGCTCGCACAAACCTCGGAACAACAGGGAGTTAAAGGCGCGCGGCCGTTCCTCCTCTGGTCCGCTGCTGCAGGAATGATGCTCGCGCTCACCTTCACCTGCCGCGCGCTGCTCGTCTTCCTGCTCTCGGAGTGTGTGGAGGCAGACAGGACAGCGGTAGGATGTGATGTTAACATGCATAGCTGCAGGTGGTCTTTGGAAGTGATTAATTCTATCTAAAAGTCAGCAGAAATGTGCTGAATTGAGTTTAAACTCCGTGTACTAAACTGAATATTGCTCCATGTTTTTAAGCGTTTGAGGCACAAATCACAAGTTTATCAATCTGAGTGTAAATGTAAATGATATATTCCTTCAGGCACTTGTTGATATATAAGTTATATAAGATACATGATTATAATGTTCCATACAGTGGTGGAATGTACACCCTCTGGCCACTTTATTAGGAACACCTCAGCTCTGCTTTAAATTCTACTTTTAGGAAGCTTATATACTCATAGTTTTTGTTGACATTGTCAGAAAAGTGATAACTCTACTTTATGTTTATTATTGAGGTCGTGGTAGTGGAGTAAAAGGGTGCACTATATTGAAAAGTGACCCTAATATGTACGGAACACCATTCAATATAAGGCACTTCAGTAGGCTACACCGTCCACCACCCACTACGTCCTCAATAATAAACATCACCTATCTGAAAATCTCAATAAACCATGCTTAAGAATGATCGTCTCAATTATACTGATACTTAAGTGCTCAATTGTATAAAGCAGTCAACATTTTATCAACCAGCTACATTAAAACATAAAAACGCTGCTATAGGTTTATGTATCAGTAAAAATAATCCAATCAAACTATTGCTGATTAATTTTTACTTCAAATGTACAATGCAGGGGCTTTTACGTATAATGGAGTATTTTTGCTTCTTTTACTTATATTAAAGGACCAGTGTGTAGAATTTAGTGGCATCTAGTGGAACAGACTTGGCAGAAATGGGATATAATAGGATATTCATAAGTAGTTTTAATTAGTGTATAATCACCTGCAACTAATAATTGTGTTTTCATTGTCGTATGGCCATGTTTCTGTAGTAACCCAGAACAGACAAACAAAACACTGGCTCTAGAGGGATGCCTTGTGCATTTTCTTGTGAGTTTTGCGGTCAGTGTAGATTTTCCTACACACTCAGAAGTAGAGGAGGAAGGGACGGGTAATCAGTTGGCTGCAACCTGCACTCTCACCATTAGATGTCACTATATCCAACACACTGGTTCTTTAAGTTAATGATATGAATACTTGAGCCACAAATACATTAAGAGGAGTGACATTTCTAACCTTTAAAATAGCATCAAGATAAACTAATTACTTCAAAAGTAAAAAACAAAAACCTAATGCAGCTTTTTTTTCCTCCTCTAACTGTTTAAATGCACTAGTAGGAACCAGATAAACAATACACCCCTCAGCAACATTAGCCTACTCCTTTCAGTTTTGTCCTGACTGGATAACAAAAATAAACTCTCTCAGACTATAAGCAGTAAAAAGTGTCTCTTTATGTATGTAATTGACTTGCTGTTCAGGGACCATGGGCACAATGGCTACACAGTTGCTCTGAATGGCGATGCTTTATCATCTTTGGCTTGTAATTGGTTTAGTCAAACTGAACACACTTGACAATACAATCCCAAGCCTCTCTGGTATTATTTTTTTGGTAATTTTGGCTGCAAAGACAATATTGATTTTCTGGATGAAGAGATTCATCATGATGTTTGTTTTAGAAACTGTCCCTGGTGTCTGTGAGAGCACCCAGAGGGGAGTAACACCAGCCTGCAAAACCAAACCACAAACACACACACTGCTGCCAGGCAAATATTTAACCTGCTACTCAGGGGGAAACAGGCAGGAGTGTGTGTGTGAGAGAGAGAGAGAGAGAGAGAGAGAGAGAGAGAGAGAGAGAGAGAGAGAGAGAGAGAGAGAGAGAGATCATGAAAATTCAATAATATATTTTGATAGGATGCTATGCAAATATCACAACTACACTGTGAGTACATGTAGAAATATCATAAAATATAAAATATTTTAAGGTCACTAAAGTTAGTAGAAACTATCAGCAACACATTATTAGCTCCGTTATGGATGTGGATCATGTTGTAATGCAGTTCAGTGCAGGACTGTGTGTAAAAATTATCCCGTGTTGCATTTAAGTGCGTCTAGGAAGAACTGAAATACTAATAATAATGAAAGACTTGAGAGTAAAATTGCAGAAAAATTTGCAGTAATGTGAAGAACGGTTTTATTCCACAAGTCCTCCAAACTAAATTGCAAATCAGGCCATTTGTAATCGCCTTCCCCAACAAGCCATTAAAGTGTTTTTTTTCTGATCTACCACTCCTATTGGCAGGCACTGGTCAGGTAAATGTGAACACAGGTAGTTTTAGGCATTAGGCAGTTATTTTTCTGATGAGGACAATCTCATTTTATTAGTAATATAAGCTTAGGTCTTTGACGTTGGTAACAGTCAATTCCAAGCAGCAAATGTTTAAAAGCAAGAAATGAAAAACTGAATTTCTTGACATTCATTTTTGCTTAATGCTTTATCACCTGAATTCACCAACAAAGTAGTATTTTAAAGCTTTTTAAACCTGTTCTCCTTCCATACTGTATATACAGTGGTATCTACTACTGTACTTACTGTACAGTAAAACTTAGAGGGAACCTATCATGCATTTTCAAATGTTCTGTTATTTTTATACTGTTATGATGTCAGATGTTAAACATGGTCAGAGGTCTAAAACTATCTCCACCTCTACTTCCTTCTCATGATGACATCAAATTGTTTGCACATGCCCACAAACGGCCATCTATAGCTTTTGTTGCTAACATTGTTCCACAGACTGTCTACATGCATATTTTTGGCTCCAACGTGTACAGATGTGTTTGAGTTTCCGTTTCGAGTACAGAATAAGAAAAAGAAGTGAAACCCTACTTCTTTTACTTACTTGTAGTAAGTCTCCCAACCGACAAATCAGCAATATGCCGCTTCCTAGAGCTGACAAATCAGAGTGGGCTCATGAGGAGGGGGGCCTCAAAGAGACAGGTGCTAAAACAGCCTGTTTCAGACAGAGGCTGAACTGAGGGGCTGCACAATGGACCAGTATAAGATACATCAGGAGTTTTTTTTTAGACCTATAAATCATGTAAAATGTTCCAGTAGAGCCCCAGAATAAAAATATAGCCCTTAAAAAGTGTAGAATATGTCCCCTTTAAAAAAAAAAGAAACCTTGACAAAAATAACCTATTCCCTGAATGTTAACATGTGAGTGTTAGTGTTGGCACACTGTCAGAGCCTGTTAGGAACTGTAGTTCTTGAATGATAATACAAAAACATGTTCTTTTCTTTGTTAAAAGGTGTCTAAAGTCCAATACAGTGGTGGGTCTTTCTCATTCACAATATGGACAGATAACATGAGGAACATACAGTATTTGAGCTTGCCAGAAACACCACAAAGACAGACATTTTACGAGAGAAGTGGAGTAGTTCTCACTTTACTGTGACTCAACTAAGTTTCCGAGTATCTGTAAGTTGGCTTAATTTCTGCATGATCCGAACACAGTGGCTTTTTGAGCACTTGGAAATCAGTCTAAAAAATGTATGTGAAGTGTGAGTAATTTGTGATTAATGGGCTAAAACATACATAACTATACTGTTCTTCTCCTTTAAGGGTTATATGAACTGAGCAGCACAGACGCTCTCTCTATACCTGCAGGAATATTATAGTCTGATTCTTCATCAGACAGACACACACACACACACTGAATCCCCTGAGCTATTAAACATGTTATAATTTTCCCTGTGTGTGTGGGTATGTGAGATGTGTTAATGATCAGTTTTAACATATGCCGTACAGGTTAATGGCAGACAGAGAAAAAGTGTTGAGTTTACAAGCGAGCTATTCACTCCTCAGCGAGCTCCTCCTATATACGACAACAGCAGACGCCTAAAGCAGCATCAGCGACTCTTTTCTAGGCCACACATTATATTACGCAAAGCTCTGGAGATGAGTTTTTAATGTTTTCCTAAAACAAGTCGGTCGGCGGTATCTGGAAGGTGTGAGGCACGAGGAGACAGTGGTGGCTTGTTCTCACTTCCTCTGCTCGTTTCCTGTCTCCTCTCTCTCTTTCTCTCTCTCTCTCTCTCTCTCTCTCTTCTCTCTCTCTCTCTCTCTCTCTCTCTCTCTCTCTCTCTCTCTCTCTCTCTCTCTCTCTCTCTCTCTCTCTCTCTCTCTCTCTCTCTCTCTATATACACACTCATGTCTCAAGGTTTATAGGCCCAGAAACACTGGTGGTAATTGTTTTAACACTGAGGATATTGTAGCTGCTGCAGTTCTACCTGACAGACAGGAAATCCAGTTTGCCCACTACTTTGCACCTGGGCTGAAGCACTACTACACCACTTCTCCCTTTCCTTCTCCTCTGTTCATTCCTTCATTCATTCCCCCATTCCTCTTTTTCCCTCGACCTTCGTACTCCTTTCATTCCTCGATCTGCTCTTTCTGTACGTCTTTCTTAATTCATCACATTTAACCTCTAATTTGTTCACAATGCCTCCTTTCAAACATCTCCCTTCTTCTATCTCCCATGTGTTTATTCCTTCCTTCCTTTTTCTTCTATCCTACCTTACATTCTTCCCACAATCTTACCTTCGTTTCTTCATTCCTCCCACTATTCCTTCATTTCTTATTCATCAATTCCTCAGCGACTCCCTGTATTCATCTTCCTTCTTCAATTTTTCCCCCTCAGATCTTCCCATATTCCTTGCATCATCTTTTTCACCTCTTTTTCACATCTTCTTTCCTTTCTTGCTCCTTTCATTCCTCCCTGCATGTTTTCAATCTGGTCCTTCACTCCTCCTTCCTGTATTCTTAAAGTTCTCCTTCTTTTTCTTCTATTCATCATTCTTCCCATCATTCATCATTCTTCCCATCATTCATCCTGTCTTCCATCCTCTACTTCTCCCTCCATCACTCCAGCTCTTCCTATCTTCCTTTCTTTTGCTCCCTTTATTCATCATTCTTCCCCCTGTCCTCTCCTCCATTTCTTCCTCCATCACTCCAACTGCCTCCTTTCCTTTTCTTTATCATTGACTTTCTATTCCTCCACTTTCATTCGTCCTCTTCTTCCCTTTCCTCCCTCTTTTCCGTATTAATTTAATTAGAGAGATATTCATGTTTACCTTGATAAAAGGTAACTTACATTCTCAGCTATTAATAGTTATAAAGTTCTTTGTGTATCAGCTGTTTGTTGAGTTCAGGCTGAAGCCATCTGGTTCAGTGACAGAATTATTTGGTGCTTTGCTTGGACCGACCACAGTTTTCAGACTTCGGTTAAGTTCTGCCCTTATGCTGTGTTCCAGTTTCCCTCCCCTTATCCTCCTCTCCTCCTCCTCTTTCTCCTCCTCCTCCTTGTACCGCCTCCTTTATTACCCATCGCCCTTCCAAAAAGGCATACTTTGACGTTTTCCCTTTTTGAACTGGTTGTTTTTTTTCCAGACATATGATGAGAAATGCCAAAAACGAAAGTGTCAAACAAGTGTGTGCACGCAGCTTTATTTATTTTCACTGTTAAATAAGGGATAGAAGTAAAGTGACCTATTTTTGAAAATCCACCAGGAGTAACCAAATATAAAACACTTAAATCAAAGACTTACTGCCTGTACCTTAAACATATTTACAGTATATGAGCATACACTACTGCTCAGTTAACTCTCACATCAAGACTTTCCTCATTAAAGTGAGTCTTAATGGTAATGTATTCTTAACCCTCACATACTGTTCATATTCTGACCGGTCCTCACTATTAGTCTCAATGACAAACCTCTGAACCACAAATCATTCATAAATACTTCATCAGTCACAAATAAATGTGAGATTAATCCTTAATGAAGCTTTCAGGCAGCAGACAGTTAATTCTTTAGTTTTTATGAAAAAAAATGTCATTAAAAAACACTATATAATGGTCCAATGTTATATAAAACAGGAGAAACTATTTCAATAAACCCTCCACTTAAAAAAATGTGTTTTTCTTCTTATTCATACAGTTGAATGTTTGAGCTTCACTGATTTTCAGTGGCGGGCCTACGAGCAGGATTTATGACATCACAACTAGTTTGGAGCCAATCCTGGTCCAATATTCAACTTACATAAGTATAATGTTGAAATCTCAAGCTTCAAGTGCAAATACACTGATAATCGACTTTACAGTAAAGTAGGAAACATTTTGCGTCCAGCAGGAGAACTTCTGTAATACAATTTATTTGCATATTCATAGGTTGTGGATTTTTAATGAGGGAGAAAGAAAAGTTGCTATTTTAAGGGTTTTAAAGCGGTAATTATAAAAAATTATACTTTTTTTGGGTGGAAACACCATATGAGACAGCATTTTTATATTTCTTGATAAATGTCTGGAAGGGATCTTTAAGTTTCATTAAAGCAGAACAAAAGATACTTTTGTTCATGAGAAACAGACGATGTGAAAAAAGTGACAAGAAGAGAGAGAGAGAGAGAGAGAGAGAGAGAGAGAGAGGAGAGAGAGAGAGAGAGAGAGAGAGAGAGAGAGAGAGAGAGAGAGAGAGAGAGAGAGCAGTAACACATTGACATTCATACACATTGATCAGTGCAGTCAATACATACATTAACA
Organism: Scomber scombrus; assembly: GCF_963691925.1. NCBI lineage: Eukaryota > Metazoa > Chordata > Actinopteri > Scombriformes > Scombridae > Scomber > Scomber scombrus. The sequence continues at coordinate 24,833,925 of NC_084974.1, forward strand.
CCTTGACATTAAGGCACAGAGGTCTCATTCACCTCTAAATTATGTCAACACTGTTGAACACAGCATGGCAAATGTATCTCAGTGTGTGTGTGTGTGTGCGTGCGAGAGAGAGAGAGGAGGGGGAAGGACAAAGAGGTACTGATGAAAAGTGAGAAGGTATTCAGCAGCCAACTTTCTACATGCGATGTTTGTGCTGTGTGCGCACATGTGTGTGTGTTACCTCGCTTGTTTCAGCTGTTTTTAGTGAGTCTGTGGCAGTGTGACGAATCGAATGTATATTTTGGAGATGTGTGTGAAGGTTGTGTGATCCTGAGCTGAGGAGCATGTGGGAGTAATTTGGATCATGGTGCTCGCCAGACTCTGTCCTCTCTCCTCTCCTCTCCTTTCCTCTCCTCTCCTCTCCTCTCCTCTCCTCTCCTCTCCTCTCCTCTCCCCTCCCCTCCCCTCCCCTCCCCTCCCCTCCTCTCCCCTCCTCTCAGTAATTCCACAGCATAGATGTTTATAGCAGCCTGGTTGAAGGGATAAAAGGGAACTCATTGATTGATTGATTTGTGTATTAACAATCAAAGATAAATGAGCAGTAGTTTCAATAATTTGAGGGAGAGTTTATCGACTTATGGTACAACAACGTAATTATCAACATCATCATGTCTATATATGGACTTATCGTATGATACATGGACATAACCTTGATCATTTTTTTACCTCAGTATTGCCACACTTCACATTAGCAGCTAAGAGGCTATTCATGTCACATTGGCTAAGCGAGTAGTATCCTCCATTCCTCACTGTGTACATCCTGAGTGGAGACTGCAAATATTAAAGGTAAATAACTCTCTTCCCAACTATAATGGCAGTCCGTGTTTTTACAGAAGTGTAGCGCCCACTCTCCAATCCCACCCCCTGCTCCTTTTACATTATTATGTTACTATATTATCAATATATCAGTGATATAAAATGATCTTCAAATTACATTAATATTGTTTATCGTGATTATTTCTGAGACAATATATCGTCCAACTAAAGTAGTTATCGTGACAGACCTACCTTCTTCTTTCCTGCACAGTTATACAGGATAAAGTACAGGTTGTGAGGTCATTATTATGATACATAATTTATTAATCATTTGTTTGCAGTATAGGTTTAATTTACATAATGTGCAAAATCTCCCATTTAGCTTTAAAAACTTTCACTCTTCCTCAGTATAGCTGTGTTCCTGGCAGGTATAAAGCTGATTGCCCCCCTTTTCTCCTCCTTTTTCTAGTCCTCGTCCTCCACCACCACCTCCTCCTCCTCCTCCTCCTCCTCCTCCTCCTCCTCCTTCTTCTTCACAGTTCCTGACAGCAGATGCAGAGATTGGGATACAGAGTGTCTCTCTGCAGGAAAGATGTTGTCATCCTCACCTCAATTAGTGAGGTTTATTCACTCAGTTGTTTGCAAAACTGGAGCTCTCACAGGTGTTTCTCTGCTCAGCCATCCTGAAATATTTGCATGTTTGAAATGTGTTGGCAGTTGTGACAAACACCCTCTCTCCTTTCTTGACACATTCACTCTGTGTCTCTGTGCTCTTCCCTTCTTTTTTCATAGTCCTCAGTCCAGGTTTTTCCAGGTATGGCAGTAAAAGCCACTGCCAATTTATCTGCCACAGCCAGCCATGCAGAGGACATGGCATGCATAACCCCTTTTTTCACCAGCAGTGTTTTGAACAGTTTAATTTGTACACAGGCACACATGTTTTATTCTGATGCACCTCTTTCTGTTGTGCAATTGTATGGCAGGAACAGAATTACAGGAGGAAACCTATATGTTGTTGCTGCATGAATAATAGAAAAATAGACTGCAGCATACAGTAAAAGTAGAAAACTGAAACAGCACTAACTGTATATTTGTGTGTTTTGTAGCCTTTCCTGATCACAGAGAACATGTGGCCTCGCGGTTGCGTCCTGGACTGCCAGAAGGGGCACCACAGACCTGTGTGTGGTAGCAACGGCAGGTTGTACAAATCGCTGTGCGCCTTCCAGAGAGCACAGTGCATCAACACACAGCTCCGCCACGCTCCACAGGCAAACTGCTCAGGTACACACTTGCACACAGACTGTTGTTATTTACTGTATGTTTCCTACAGTATGTTGCTTATACTGTAAATTGAGTAACTGAAGTTTTCTGAAGGCATCGTAGCTGAATTACTTATTGGCTTAACCCTTACATACTCTTCATATTCTATACCCTCACAGTATGTTCTGGGTCAATTTTGACCTGGTCTAAGAATCCCCTCATAAAAAATTGTCTATACCAAATTCTGAACCACAGATCTGTTTAGAAAGCATCAATAGCCAATATGACTGATCAATAAATGGTTGATTAAACCTTGATTAATGTTTCAGAGAGCATTTATGGAGAAAAAACATCTACTATCACACAATATCATGTTCTATTTTACCTAAGACATGAAAATATAACATAGCAATAATGATTTAAATGTATTTTATTGAAACTGAAAATGACAAGAACTTTATGGAACTGTGGGGTTTATTGTATAACCATTAGAGCCATCAGTCTTCACTGCTACATCATAAAAAGAAATCCTAATAACTACTATCGTGTATAACTATTAACTATTCATTTAACAAAAAGCCATGTCAATAGATACAGCTCAAATTTCACCCAGAACAGCCTCAATGGACAAAAATGTGTAGCACCTATACAAAAGTATAACATTTTTAACAATATACTTTATGCAAAAAAAATGCAATTTCTAACGGCACATGACAGTAGTGGTGAATTGCTCTTTGAATGAAAGAAGTTCATTTTGGTACATTTGTTAATTTAATTTAATTAGTTAGTTTAGAAAGTCCTCCACTCCCCTTTCATAACACTAAAATCCTCTTGAATCAGTCTACAGAGCTGAGAAAGAACAACTTCTTATTGTGTGGAGTTTAGGGGAGAGACTCTATGCAAGTGTATGTTTGCAGCGAACAACAGTCACACTTTCCACACTTCCTATCAATGGGAACACTTATCCTTTTTATTTCAGATCCGAGCCAGTCCAAATGCCATCTGGCCCGGTCTCAGGCGCTAGAGGCCAGCACGCACAACGGTGGCAGCCATGTTAGCCCTGCAGCTGCCGTCTTTGTGCCAGAATGCAGCTCAAACGGTCACTTCCTGCCAGTTCAGTGCCACAACCAGACCGGATACTGCTGGTGCTCCACCCCTGACGGCAAGCCTGTCAGCGGGACCTCGGTCCTTCATGTGACCCCCAACTGCACTGGTCAGATATACTTTATTCAGAGATTTTTACAGCAAATTATTGGAAAAACAACTGTGTCTTAGAAAGCCTCCTGAGCATAGATTATTTTACTACTCCCAAACAATGTTTAATTGGGAAGAGTTTGGCGATTCAAAATATATGTATAATCATGTTTGTATGTGTAGCATTTTAAAAATCAATATATTATGATCATTCTTTGATGACTTCATATAAAACCTTTGCAAATTAGTGAGGATGATTGTATTTCATGCCACATTTCCAACAAGCCCATTTCTTCCTGATTTTTTTTTTTTTTTGCTCAGTTTGTCTCTTAACTTGATATGGAAGAGAGTTTATATTCCACTCCTATAATTGGCAGGAAGTCTTAACATTTTTAGTTTTTTTTTTAAGTGTGAAATGATGTAAACTGCAAAAGATAAATAGTCATCTTGGTGATTTTTTCGCCTTTGTTGATAATGTTTCCTAAAAATCAATGGGTTTATGGTTAATTGATAATCAAATTCAGCTTTTATCACCTTTAATCTTTATTTATCAAAGGAAGGCTAATCAGTCTCCACCTCCTGCTGTTCAGTAGGAGTCTTAGGGCAAATTCTGCTACTCTGTTCTTGATATCTGCACTGAAATGTGAATAAATTCCACAATGAGATGTTGTGCTTCATTATATTGTCCCAAACAGATCATATCACTAAGTTGGCTCAGACCTCTGATGGAGATTCAGCTCCAATCAAAGGTGGGATATTGTTTTTAATAAAGCAGTATTATTGCCTGCTCTACATTGTATATATACTATATATATATAGCTCTTAGTTCTGTATGTTTCTCATTTGTGTTTTTATCTGTCTTTTCCTGGCATGACACTGGTTATTTCTTTGCCAGACACACCTGCAAGAACTCGAACATTCACAGACCGCTCCACATGCCAAGACTCCAAAAATGTTTCTCTCCATCTGATTTTCTCTCTGTTGTTCTCCTCTGATTCTTCCCACACTTTCCTCCCTCTGTAACAGCTTACCTCATCCCTCATTCTTGTCATTCCCCCCCCCCCCTTCCTCTATCTTGTCTGTGATATATTTCAACTCGCTTCACAGTGTGAGAGATTGTATGGACTCATATAGATTGTGATATGTCTTACCCAGTACATTTATTTCCTTTTCCAGATGATGTTGATGAACCTGGACCTACGCTGGACAGCAGAAAACCTGCAGGTGAGAACTGGACCTTATTGGTGGATTAGGGTAATGTAAGACATTGACTAATGTGATACAACTAACCTTTTTCTATTCAATTATTTTAAAGCTAACTAGTATATGCGTACTGTGTAAGTTATATTGTTTAATATTACACATGTGAACATAGTGGCTACTAGTTTTTTAACCTGTCTCACAAAGATAAGGCTGCTTGGTACTGAACTGTCCCAGATTATAAAATCCACTAATGCTGAAAAGATTTGGCACAAGGAACATTAATATATGTGCCATTTTCCTTTTGAGTACAATATCTAAAAATTGTCTTCTGATTTAACAAGGAAACATATTGGGGATTTCATAATGATATTAGGTATTGATATAATGTATTTGATTCATATGTAAATAAGGTAAACAGATCAATCAGAGCACACAGTACCCTAATCCACCCTATTGATTTATTAGAACAGGATATGGAACTGTAGGTTATAGTCGGTGGTCTGACTGACCTGCTGAGTAGAAAAAACTCAACATCCAATGAAAGAAACTTTAAATCTCCCCAAAGGGAAAAGTGGATTTCAAACATGATCAGTTCTGCTCCGATAAAATAAAAGGCTTTAGGGCTCCTGGTGTCCCAGCGGGATTGATACACTTCACGCTGCAAGACTTTAACAGAATATGTCTGCCTTGTCAGTGAAAATCACAAAGCAAAGCTGCAACAGAGAAGACATTTCTGTCCACCATCACTGAGACGATGTATTGACTTGTTTTCCTAAATTAAACACTGGTGTCCCTCCACATGTAGTGATAATTAAAACTTTGGAGAGTAATACAAATTATCTTTGAAGCTCATAACCACTGTTAAATGTTTCTATCCTCTCGTCTCTTTGCTTTAAATATAAAAAATCACAGACTAAGAGCTGCTGTGTGCAGTTTACTGGCTTTTCTCTCTCTCGCCTTTTCCTCACTCTCTTCTGTATCTCCACAAAGCAGAAATACCTTAAAACAGCATTCTTTGACAGTAATATTCTCTTGTTCAGAGATGACAGCTCCTCCGTTCTGGGTGACCATCCTGATGAACTCTGACCCCAAAAGAAACCGCTCAGTCAGAAAACCGACTGGTAAGAGTCAGCGTGTTTGTGCTTCTGCTGCATGCTGTTGGACTGATGTGATGTTTAAAAATGTGTGTGTGGAAAAATATGTCAGGTTATCTGAAATGTTTATGGTCTGCTTATATAATACGGTTACTATAAAATAATCCTAGAAACAACAATTGCGATTAGATAAAGGTTAGGGAAATAACCTATATTTTAAATCAAGGGTTTGTTGTCTGTGAAATTCTTAAATATACTGTCACCATGCAGGTTGTTTTTGTGTGTGTGTGTATGTGTGTGTTTGTGTGTGTGTGTGTCCTAACTTGTATGTGTGTACAGGCAGTCCTCAGACGTGTGAGCGCGAGCGAGTGTCGCTGCTCTCTCAGATGCGTTCAGCCAGGCAAGAGGAGCGTTTTATCCCAGAATGCACTACAGAGGGCCTCTACAGTCCCGTGCAGTGTCACGTTGCTACAGGTTACTGCTGGTGTGTCAGGGTGGACAGCGGCAGGCCACTACCAGGCACCTCTGCAAGGTAATCAAGCAGTCAGTCAGCCAATCAGTTAATTCTTTGGGTCATCATTGAGTTTGTGAATATTTAGTTTTGGGGGTTTTCTTTCTCTTTTCTTCTTTTCTTTTAATTTTTTACGCTCTCTTTCTGTCTTTTTTCTTCCCACTATTCCTTTACCATACTCCCCTCCCTTCCCCCTCCTCCTCATTGGATCTGACTGGTTTATATCGGCAGGGATACATATAATTACACACTGACGCACAGAAGCATTTCATCTTAATCATCCAATTTTACACCAATTACTGGCTCTGTTCCCTATGTGGGGATTTTCAGTTCCCCTTCGCTCAAAAACATGTTTTTTCTTCTTGTTCTTTCAGTTGGATATTTGAGCTTCACTGTGCAGAATGATGTATGTGCAGAGTTTGTTTTCACATTCATTTGCTGGAAGTGGAAAGTTTCTCTGTGCTCATTAAAAATCTGATTTTGAGTGGCGGGTCAACAAGCAGGATTTGTGACTTCATAAATAGTTTTTTAAGCCAATTCTGGTCAAAAATGCAACTTGCAATTACAAATGTGATGGGGAAACGTCCAGAGCACACACACTGAGTGGAGAAAGTAGGAGAACTCTTTAAATTTCTCTGATGTGAAGTGTATTTGCATATTTATAGAATGTGGATTTTTAATGAGGAGAAAGGAGTAGAGGTGGAAAAGACATATCCCATACAGATAATAGAGTAGAGTAGTTTATATACATCTGAAAACATGTCTGGAGAGGGATCTTTAAAGGAGCGTGAAGAAAACATCAGAATAAACCACGCCTGAACTGTTCTGTTCTTACAGGGTTTTATCAGTGTTGTTGCTCAGCTGCTCACAAACACCTGAGTTTTCATGTGATGGTTTGATGTGGTTCCCCGATATGAGGAAAACCCTCCTGAGGCCTAACACTAATAGTTGTTTATGTATCTCTGGCTGGATTTAAAAAGTATTTAATTATTTTCTGCAAATTTCCCAAGGAGAGAAAAATTACCTTTTGGCCTGGTCGAATTATAGATTTATTATTTAATCTAAATGTAGCATTACATAATTTCACATTTCACATTTCTAAACATTTGCATAAATCACATCAGTTACACAGATAACTACAGTGGCCTACAGGGGACAGTGGAAGCATTCGCCCCAATAGACACTATGCCATCTCACTCAATGAGAACAAATGTGAACAGAATAAGCAATGGTCCAATTACTGTACTCTTAATTAATCATGTTTTTTCATGTCATATTGTACAATTTTTAAGGGTATACTTTTCCCAGACATCTTGGTACTTCCTGGGTTTGTCTTTAAAAGAATACATTGCTTTGGATTACAGTATAAACACAAGTTCAGGGCTTATTTTTATGAGCATGCATACTTTTACTCTTCAGAATGTGACATTATAAAAAGCAATTATATGACCAGCTACAGATGTGCTTTGGTTAATCGGATCACATTCAAACACAATCTGAAGTTTGTGTGAGTTTCATGACTGGATGATACAGTTTGTGTTAAAGTTAGAAAGCCAAATCTTACCAATCAATGTTTGTTTAAATCATTTAACAGATGTGATGATGCTGTGGGATTATATTGAGTTATACAGAGAAGTGTTTCTAATATTTAGTCTACCTAATATTCAGTTATTTTTTTTAATTATAGAGAACTTTTTTTTTTTAACCTACCTATACCAGAAGTTAACAGACAATCTCAGGCTTTTCTACTTCTAATACATACTATAAGTGTAGCATTGCTTAATTGAAATATAAGTTGCTGTTTTTGTCTCTTTGGAGGAATCGCATCCCAGACTGCACTGGTACAGAGGAGGCACCACCAGATAAGATGTATCGAGAGAAACCTCTGCCCGGTAAATATCACTTTTTCAACTACATGCTCTAAAAAACTGATTTGTTTCAATTATATCTGAAATGTACCGTTGGCAGTATAGAACATTGGCTGAATCAGTTTAGAGGAATGTAAACACCTCCTCCTGTTTACTTCATATATCATTTAATACAAGGTGTTAATTATCCTCGTAGGGATTTTGTTGCGTGTCATCACTCCAGAGGGAGGTCAGGCCAAGAAACCAAGCCACAAACATGACCTAAAGAGCAATTCAGTATTATGAACACAGACACCTCAGTACAATAAGTATACTTTTGATGTATATATATGTACTTGAGTATATCAATTGTATTATACTCTATCACATTTTAGAGGGAAATATTGTTCTTTTTGCTCCACTACATATATTTAACAACCTTGTACACATGCTTAATGCATTATTTACATACAAAACATGTGATTAGTCTGTAAAATATGATGCATTGTTATAAATTAAACTACCCAAAAGTTTTACCCAACAATTTTACCTGCTTTCCTCAACCAACAACATCATTAAACTATTGCTAACATTTGAATGCATTACTAATAATGATTCGATCTCATAATACTGACAGGGGCCATTCTGTATGAGTATTTTTAATACTTCAAGTGCATTTTGTTGTCAGTATTTGCTTTATGGAGTATTTTTTATACTATGGTGTTGCTACTCATGCCAATGATCTGCATACTTCTCCCACCAGTGGTTGAACCAGGTCATCAAGCTGAAAGATGCTCTCTGACATGCAGCTTTACAGTCTGGTTGTAAACAAAGATATTTGTAACCTTGTAATCTGAAGATGTAATTTATTCTCTCAGGATGTCCAGGAGCTCATAAGAAGCAGTTCCTGCAGAGTCTGGTCAGAGCTCTGCAACTGGAAGCAGAGCATGCTGGGAGTCTGAGTCCCTACCAGTAAGTCTAACTACTGTTTAATTACCTGTGAAACTCCCAGCAGAGGCCTAGTTTATATGACTAAATAAGTAAATAATAATTCAGAATATTTGCAGAGATTTGTTATTTGGGTTATACTTAGTTTCTGATCATATTTTGATTAACTTCAAGAAATATTAACTTGTTGAGTATCTAAAGCTCTGTCTGAAAGGTAAGACACAATGAGGTCAACATTCAGACCGTACATTTTTTTGAACTTTTTTGAACACGATCATTGACTGTATATAATATGAACCATGTGTCTCTGTCCCCACTTCCTGCCGCTATGCCGAAATAGAAGCCTTGCTTGACTTTGAGTCTGTGCAGTAGAAAAATGAGCAATTGGACAAACTTCAGTGTGAAAAGAACTAAAATGACAGAAAACTAATTTATCTGACATGCACTTTTTAAAAATGTTGCTCATGTCTGCTAACATGGAAGGGTCAGGATTCATGTCCTATACTGCAGCCAGACACCAGGGGGCGTTTGAGATGTTTTGGCTCCACTTTTGCGGAGCTGTCATGACCTCCATTTTCATATACGGTCAATGTACATGTACATACTGTATATAAGCAATAAAACAAGAAAGAAAACACAAAAAAACCCAAAATATAAAAAATATATGTAAATAAATGTGTAAATATATATATTTCACATTTGCATAAGTATAATTGCACAGCAGTAGTCTGTCGGACGATGGACACAATATACAAATAATATTGGAACCATTTCATCAAAACATGTCTCCACAGTGCCATATGGGGTCAAAAACACAACTGGCTACCTTAAATTAGGCCAAATTATACTTATATTATTCTTGGCACACGGGAGTCTCTCAATGGAACGTGAAATTCTTCTGCTGCTATATTACAGTGCTGATATGCTTTTCAAAAATGCCGAATGAAAGCCTATTTCACACTTCAGAGCACAACACAGGCCTGATCAATGACCTGATTAACTGATGGAAAGTGATGGAAGAAGAGCACAGACTAACTCCATCTGTTTGCCTGTTCTGTGCTTCTCTTTGCCAATTAAGTGCTTCAGTCTTGTACTAACCCCATTCCCTCCATCTGTTTCCCTCTCAGTTCATGTACAAACACTCTGACTTTAGGCTTTTTTTTTCTTTTTTCAACTTGTTCACCCAACCCACTCAATTTTCACCCATCTGCGTCTCATCCTTCCCCTTCGTCTGTCTATCGCTTGGTCTCTATCACAGCCAGCTTCCAGTATTACCATTTTTTGTCATACCAGAGGCCAATTTTATGTCAGATGGCACTGTTGCCAATTTGCTCATATCCAGTTTTTATTCTTCCTGATAACAGTATGTTTGCTGTTTATGAAATTACAGTCATTTGTATTTTGGTCTGATGCAGAAAATTGAAGTTATGTGTTTTTTTTTGCTCGCTGAATAACTAATAAGGAACCTCAGGAGCCATGTGCTGAATTAGTTTTTCACAAGGCTGCCATGTACTTGTTAAATTTGATATTTCTTGAGTTCTGCAGGAATATCGTGATTTAAACTGGTGGAATATATTTTGGTGAAGGTGCGAACACTTGAGCACACTATCAATCAATCAAACTTTATTTGGATATCACTTTTCATACATGGTAATGTAACACAAAGTGCTTAACATAGTAAAAAACAAACAAACACACACATACACACACACACAAAAAGACTCAATAAAAACAGGAACTGAGAAAATGCTATCATAACTCTCACGAATCTGCAATAATAAAATAAATAAAAGGTAATAAAAGACTAATGACATAAAATAAAGAAATAATCAAGTAAAGTTACTAAAATTAAACCAGAAGACATGTGCTTGAACTGTGGATGGCCTGTGGATGCTGTTAAAGCGTGTTATATTTTTAGTTTAGGACACTGCTTATAATATTATCACATTGTGCAGTGTGTTTTATAATTGGCATGATATTATCCATGTGTGTAAAAATTTGAATTTTACATCACACCCAAACCAAAAGTTAAAATAAGTGAAAAAGAAAGATCAACAAAACTGTGTGAAACAAGTTCAAAATGACTGTTTAGTTAGATCTGATTAGAAAGAAGACTGGGTTAGTTTATGTTCGTTCTTAAATAAGACTTTTCCTTTAAATTTGTGTCACTTTAATATTTCATTTCTCATCTCTTTCTACAAGGACCTCCAACATACCTCCCTCCAAATCTCCAACCTCTGCCAACCCTTCCTCATCTTCATCCGCTTCCTCCTCCTCCTCCTCCTTCTCACCCCTGGACGTTTCCCCTCCCGCTGCTCCAGAGACTGTGGAGTCCTCCAGACCAGAGTTAGTGCTGCGGTGGCACTTCAGTCAGCTGGACGTCGACTCCAGCGGGAAGCTGAGTGAACGTGAGGCTCGACCCCTTCGTCAGTTCCTGCGGCGGAGGCTGAAGCCACGGCGGTGCGCCAAGAAGTTTGCTCAGTACTGCGACAGGGACGGAGACCGAGGCCTGACGCTGGAGGAGCTGAGGGTCTGCCTGGGCCTCTGAGGTGGGCTAGAGCTACGTGTATGGGTGTAAAAAATACCCATTAGACTGAAATATTTGCTGCTAATATTAGTGATCTCCAAACATGCAGATATACAAATATCTCTGATTAATTTTCTGTTAGGCTTCTCTTTCTGTAGATAGAATAGAACTTTATTGTCATTATATTTTACATATAATGAGATTACAGGTGCAACTCCATTGGTGCTTTAAAGACAATAAAAAACATGACGACCAGATGAAAACAAGACACACAAGCAGCTAAAAAAGATGACATAGTAGGCTATAAAAAAAAGTGAGATGCAGCTATAATAGCGTAATTTGGAGGGCATTGCATTTAAATAAAATAAATAGGATTAAATAGAATAAATAAAAGCAGCGGTCTAGAGTATGGCACAGGATTACTGTTTTAGTATTTTATGCTTTTGTATTTTTTATATGTATCATGGGGCAGCTGTGGCTCAGGTGGAGCAGGTCATCTTGTAACTGTAGGATCAGTGATTAGACCCCATGTTTCTCCTGTCCACATGTTAAGGTGTCCATAAGCAAGATGCAGAACCAGTATTCCCAGTGACTATGTTTGGGGGAAAATATAAGTCACTTTGGATAAAAGGATCTGCTGGATGAATGTAATATAATCCAAAGTATCAGTTGAAAATATCCTATTTTCCAAGCAAGAAGCCTTTTAATTTTATATATTGTGTGTGTGTGTGTGTGTGTGTGTGTGTGTGTGTGTGTGTGTGTGTGTGTGTGTGTGTGTGTGTGTGTGTGTGTGTGTGTGTGTGTGTGTGTGTGTGTGTGTGTGTGTGAAGGAGCATTAGACCTCCTGATGTGCAGGTTGGCACTTTGCACGGCAGCCTCTGCCATCAGCGTGTGAAGGTTGGCATGTAGTGTAAAGTGCTTTGAGTGGTCGGAAGACTTCAAATATGCGATGTATTAAAGCAGTCCATTTCACCATTTGGACTACTTTCAAAGTACCTTTCCCATCTGTATGCACTGAGTTAGTACCTACAATAATAAAATATCAGTATCCTAAAAAACAGGGATATAGTGAATGTTGGCTTTTACTTAGTTCATTTGAGGTGATCAGATATGTTTTCTTAAAATCTCTTTAAACACAAAAGCTTGAATTGTAAATACTGTATGTGCCCTGTAAAAAGAAAAAGAAGAAAAAAAGCACATTTTGTAGAGTAGACATGACAAGAATCAGGCAGGGTCACAATGAAAATTATAAGAGCCTATGCTTCTTATTGTGAGTAGAGTTAAATTTAAAAATGTGTTGCTAACAAACTAGTCATAACTGCTACTCTATTGTAACTGCCTAACACTTACTTAAGCTATAAATACATACACCTTTAGCCAGTTTTCAGTGTCCAAAAATAGTGTTGATCGCAATGTGATCAACACTATTTTAGAAGAAAGTATTGGGCTGTGACTCACCATTATCGCTGTGAATGTGCCTCCTGTGCTGAGCCAATCAACCAATTAACCTGATTCATAACAGGTGCAGCAGCTGGCATAATTACAGCAAACTAAGTTCCCACTCTGCCTCAAGCTGGTGCTCAGCACTGAAAGCTCGTTTGGTGTGCTTTGATCAGCCAAGTTGGAGAGAGAAAATGAAAATTAGAAAGAAAATGCAGTGATAAACTGTTTGCTATCAGCTGAAACTGATTTTCTTTCTTTCCTTTTTGGAGATGAAAACAAAGATATTTTGCATCATAATTCAAAGGATTAATATATTTCCTTGTGTTAGATTTTTCAAGTTGTCTGCAAGTGTTAAAAACAGCAGCTGACCATTAAATCCAAAAAGTCATTTAATGTTTGGGCAGCTAATTAGTGCTACTTTTACTGTGCTATAAAAACAACTAAGCATCTGTTTTATACAAATACACACACACAGCATTACAGTGGGTCCTCACTGGTCTGCAGGCAGTGATAAAAGATCTTTTTCTGCTCTCCAGGTTGTAGCTCCTGTTGATCCCAGGAGAGCTGAGAGTTTCGGGACGGATGCCTGACAAATTACACCCACCAATGTTGGAGTGTTTATATATCTTCATGAAATCAAAACAAACGTGGGCAGTAGTAAAATGGCCTGCTTGTCAGTGAGCCATCAGTCATAGCCCGGCTGTGACACCAGCTCACTAATCAGGCAGCCGCAGACGGCTGTGACAGCCCGAGGTGTGTGTGTGTGTGTGTTTGTGTGTGGGTCTTTGAGTTGCAGAGGCATGGGCTGTTATTATGAGTGTGGGAGCGTCACTAGCTCACTATTCAACCTGTCTCGACTCTTTTTCTACATGAATATTTATGGCGTTTCTGTTGACATATACATAACAAAATATCTGGTTCATCTAGAGAACTCAAAGCACCTACAGATCCCATTAACTCACATAAAGACATTTTATTACATAGTATAGTGTGTGGTACAGTAGAGATAAAGGAAAGATGAGAGAGAACAGGAGTATTTTATGTGTTTACTCACAGTATGTGTAATATCCATAATGTGGGTTATAGTATATATTTTTTTATCTTTTTGGATGTACATTAAATAAAGGACTCTTCAACAAAATGAAACACTCATATTTCAATTCATTTTCCAAGGCTAGAGCTGCATGATCATTGAAGAGTTCCTTTAATTCAGTGGTCTCCAACCCTGCTCCTGGAGAGCTACTGCCCTGCATGTTTTAGGTATCTCCTCACTCTAACTCGTTATCAAGCAGCTGAGGCTCGTCAAAGGGCTTGATAACGAGTTGATTATTAGAATCAGGTGTGTTAGAGTGAGGAGATACCTAAAACATGCAGGGCAGTAGCTCTCCAGGAGCAGGGTTGGAGACCACTGCTTTAATTAAAGCAATGCAGTATTAAAAATATGGTGAACCCGAAAAGGTGATAAGAAATACATTGTAACTACTTACTGTGTAGTAGTAAGTAATGAGGGAAGGAGGACAGGTAAATTTGGCTTCACACACTGGGTTTGGGAATCAGAATGATACAGAATTTAACACAGATGTGAAATCTTCTAGTGGACTGGTTTGAATGGGATCACTTTTGAATTGTTTGATATTGTGCTGGAGTGTTTCTATTTGGTTTGCTTTGCCTTTATGTAGTACCTACATGTATTTTAAGGACCAAAAACGAAATATCCCAAAAATTACAATAAAAGCTTCCAAGTGGATCTTACTATTTTCAAAGTCAAGAATGAAGTTTGTTGGTTAAATTCGACACTGTTTGAACTAAGCTCGGTTTAAGGGTATAAAAAGGGGGAAACAAAGAGGATAAAATCTGCATGAGAGGACGAACAAAGCAATAAGGTGAACTACACAGCTAGAGCTGTGCTGACAAGCAGCAATTTAAAGGTGCCAGCCAGAAAGGAAAAGGTGAAGAGAGACAGGAAGGACAGGATGCGTGAAGAGCCGCTGATAATTCAGAGATTGAAGAAAATGCATGTAGTGGGCAAGAAGGAGGTGTGACAGGAAGTAACATGTGTCTGGGATAGATAGCAGTGACCTCCGGTAGTGACGGAGGATCAGCATCCCCAGAGACGCTGCCTGTTGTTCGTCAGATTAACTGAGACGGTGGTTCTGATTCATCTCTGTTATTGATTTTTTTGTGTATTTTTTTCTACTGTTTTTCTTTCTTTCTCTTTCAGAGGCAGAGTAACCAGATAAATCACCTGATGACCAAAGGCCAACTTCTTCCACATCATTGTCATCTTTCAAGGCTCAAGGTTCTTTTTTTTAAATCATCATTATTTATCGTCTTCTTATCAGTTTTACAGACATTTCCACCCTCCACAGGATGAAGTAGTTCAATATAAAAGACATATGCAACACTTAACCCTCACATACTGTTCATATTCTACACCTTTGCAGTATGTTCTGGGTCAATTTTGACTCGATCTAAGAAACCCATCATAAAAAGTGTCTATACCAAATTTTGAACCACCCTTTTATTTATATAGTCGATCTGACTGATCAATAAATGAAAAAATAAACAAATAAACTTTCAGAGAGCAGAGAGAGTGTATTTTTTAGGTTTTACACCACTCATTTCTGGAGAAAAAACACCTACTCTCACACAATATCATGTCCTATTTTACCTAAGACATGAAAATATAACATAGCAATAATGATTTAAATGTATTATATTAAAAGTGAAAATGACAAGAACTTTATGGAACTGTGGGGTTTATTGTATAACCATTAGAGCCATCAGTCTTCACTGCTACATCATAAAAAGAAATCCTCATAACTACTATCTTATTAAAACTATTAACTATTCATTTAACAAAAAGACATGTCAATAGATATGGGTCAAATTTGACCCAGAACAGCCTCAATGGACAAAAATGTGTAGCACCCTTATATACAGTCTATGGTAGCACCTATACAAAAGTATAACATTTTTAAATATTTTCAGGTTTGTGCATTTTGGGCCACTTTAGGAAAGTGTCAAAACACAGTCAAGCTGTAAAATACGAGATAGTTACCTTATATTTAATAGAAAAATTGACTGTTCTTTTGGGTATTACAGTATTAATTGTAAATTGATGGCAAATTAAGTCTAAAGATAGCTGGTAACTAGACACTCAAGATTGTTCTTAAATAATCTGAAATGCATGTAAAATTATGTGACATTTTACCACCACATTGTACGTAGATTTAACTTTTTTTATACAATCCATACTTTGTCCTCATCTCTGCCTTCTTCTCTGCACCGTACTTCCTTTGCATCCCCATATTTTCTATATATATGTTGCCAATATATTGATGTAACATATTTTGATACATATTTTGATTATGTTTAATTCATCATTTGTTTTATACATTATATCTTTACATAACATATCATTCTACAGCACTTATAAGACACTGAGATAATTATTGTGACTCTGCCATGAAACTCAGATCCGTTGAACATCCAATAATTTCCTGTTTTTGATGCATTTCTCTGATGTTTGTAAATGTGACCTCAATAAAAGGATATTGTTATCTCATTTTCATTCACCTCAGCCATGATAATGTGAACGTTGTTTGTCTTTGTTTGTTTGTGTGCCAGTGAGAGTCAGAGCAGGAAGGCTTCTAGTTGCCACAGTAACAGCTTCCCTAATCGGCGACTCGCAATAAACAAATCAGCAGATAAACAGGAAACAATAGAAGAACATCAGGTCTCATAACGGCCAAGTAAACATGATTTCCCAGGGTGCATTAGCACCTCTACTGCCCAAGGACATCACTGTAACTCAGTGGGATTGGAGGGGATGCTAACAAGGCACAGTGGCTTCCTAACAGCTGCAGGGATGAGACATCTCACCCATGTAATTTCTCTTCTTCAGTGGTGTCCAGACTGAATCTGAAGGGTGGGTTTGACACTATGACCTAACAGCTTTCAGTGGAGGTGTGTGTGTCTTCTATCAGGAGGCTCTAATTATACTGTTGTCTGTCACACAGCTGCAACAGTTTTGTCAGAAATAATGACCAACTGCTTATCTGCCCCTTAAGGCCAGCCAGCAGAGGTCAAAGGTCAGCATTGAGGTTTTAAGAAGCTTTTGAAAGATTACACTGTAATGCTCTGTTGATGAACTCAATTGTTTACAATTTGATCTAGACTGGAGTTATAGGAAGTGGAATTTAAACTACTTTTTTAGATGAATTCTAAACTTTATTATTGGGCAGGATGTGAAGCGGGACTGCGAGACCTGTTCTGTCTGTTAATAGTCTTGGGAGCCTAATCAAACCACTGCACTATATCCATTGTACGCCAGCTGTTGCTGAGACCTTTGAGCATGTGCTAGTCGACTGTGACTAATTGGACCTTACTTGTGACCCCTCATAACTCGTTGTATATGTCAGTGATTTGGGTGCAGATCCAGAAAAAGGAAAAAAGCAGGTGCTGGACCAAAACATCAAATGAAAAACAAGAGAAAAGTCCACATACTGCAGCTCCCAGTGCAGGTATTTATTTGGATATCACCAGTGTGACGTTTTTGAACACAATCCTCTTCTTCAGACTAAAAGTGTCACTCTGGTGATATCCAAATAAATATCTACACTGGGAGCTGCAGTGTGTGGACTTTAATCTTATTTTTCTTTTTTAGATTATTTAATTCAAATGATTATTAGTGGCCTGAAGAGATGAAACTATGCTGGATTTCACAAAAAACAACCACAGAATAACATGATTTTGTGTCGCAGAAATATATTTTTTTATTCTTACACAGGCCTACCTATGACCCTCATTTACCTTTAGTATGTTATGAAGAAAACTACTCGGTTGCCTTATAAACAGACACATTAAAAACTATACTTCATCATTCAATTCATCAGTTGACCACACCCTGTTTCCACAGTCTCTTCAATGCTCACAGCTCCATCACGGGGCAGTTAGAGAGGTGATATATCTGTGACCAATAGATGGTGCTCTCACACTAAGGTAGCTGTGAGAGCAGCACCACCAGCAGGCGAGGAGACCTCCTGCAGTCAAAAACGATATATCACTGCCCAGACACCCCAATTATACCAAGCCACAGCAGAACTGATGATCTTATATATATAACACAAAGGGCTCACAAGATGGAAATGATCAGAGTTAGAGCCCCAGGCTTATGAGGCTGGGAGGGGGGGAGGGGGGGGGGGGGCTTTGATACGGATTGTGTAAATGATATGATATTGATATGAATTATGAACTGGGGCATTTAAATGTATTGTTTTGAAATATTTATTGTGAGTGGAGGGTGCTGAGAAAGACAATGAGAGAGAGAAAAGGAGTGTGTGTGTGTGTGTGTGTGTGTGTGTGTGTGTGTGTGTGTGTGTGTGTGTGTGTGTGTGTGTGTGTGTGTGTGTGTGTGTGTGTGTGTGTGTGTGTTTGTCCTAGGTTACTTATGGGGACAAATTTCAGACTCAAGACCAGTTCATTGGGGACACCTTGTCCAATTGGGGACAAAAGCCTTTAGAATTTAGAATTGAGTTAAATTCAGTTTAGGGTAATGGTTGGGTTTAATTTAATTTTAGTGTCCTCACAATGGTATAAAGTGTGTTTGTGTGTTTATGTGTGTGTGTCCCAAGGTGACAGACTGAGAGTGAAGTGCTCCACTGAGCCCATGACTTTACAACAAAGAAATGGCCTGCAGGTCACACACGGACATCAATCTGCCAAGGATTTCAGAACAGGAGGACATGTACACACACACACACACACACACACACACACACACACACACACACACACACACACACACACACACACACACACACACACACACACACACACTTTAATACCCCGGGACATTTGCATGCTGGGATTAATCTATAATTCATGCAGTTAAATCCATACCTGACATTTTTCTCCTCATATCTTCACGAGGCCATAGAGCCACACTGACAACATAGGATCCTTGTGATATGAAAACATGGCGACTGAGTCAGCACATACAACACGCACACAGTGAGATACAGGCCAGCATGGTAGTACAAATTCATCAAGATTAAACAAGATGCACGACTCTCCTCTGGAGGCACAGAGGAAGAAAAATAAAACTGGAGGCGTTTCCTTTCCACTGTGATTTATGTGTCTCACATTTTACTATAAAGCACATACTGGGCGGGCTGTATACACACAAGTATGGTAGCAGGGATGTGCTGATTCAGGTAGTACAACACAACAGAACAGCAGTTTATCCCGATGCTGCCAGTCTTTGGTCTTTCATAGACAACAATATTCATCTTAATGCTGCCATTTAGCATCTCATAATCATGATAAAAGCAACTTATAAATACAAAATCTTTAACTTTAAGATACAGACCTGATAATTATGGGACATACCTGTTAATTATGGCTTTCTTATGAATTTGAAACGGTCACTCACAATTACAAGAAGCCATAAAAGTCATAATTGCAAGGAAACGTATCAATTGTTTTCATTTGGTGAATGCAATGTGCTTTATTTACTGTTCCTGCTTTCAGTCTTATTGTAGTTGCTGAGCTGTAGCAGTGAACTGATTTTATTAAGCACAAGTTCCACTTGTCAATCAGTCCAAGGCATCATTATATTCCTTAACCCAGTGGAAATATTATCAATAAAAAGTATTTAAAATGTACTCAGTGCCATTGAATGTACACTGCAAAATTCTTCCAGGCAACACTGCCTCAGTTAGCAGTTCCTGTAAGCTGTTGGCAATCTCTCAATGCTGAAAATGCAGTGGCAATATCGCCATCAGCAGGAATTGGTATTCAGCAATTCTAAGAAAATCTATGTAGGTAGAGAGCCTGGAGCCATAACATGCAGGAGAATCCTGGTCAAATTTGTTGAGATAATTGGCTATAACTCTTACCTATTACTTCAAGCAACGTGCTGGGAAAAGGTTCCCTTGGGAAATTTTAATGGCGTTGATGTGCAGTAGAGCTTTGTTACATGTTAACAGTCATGTTTTAACACACCTCATTGATACAGTATGGAATGTTTTGATTAAAAGAAAACTTGTAATAAAGGTTCAGGATCTGTTTTATATCTCTCAAGAATAGAAACTGAGAATTGTATGCATTTTTTCCTCTTCTATTAAAGGAAAGTTCTGGTTAAACTGAAACAACTGATCAACAAAAAATGATACAGAAGAGCCAGAAAAACTCAAAATGTGTTTCTGGGTCAGACTTTTCAGACTGCTTTATGATATTACACATCATTTTAGGTATCACTGGTACCTAATGAAAACCAGAAGACGATTCAATTTATTGACTTTTATTTATTATTAACATATTTAACACCAGCAGACAAACTAATATAAAGGTCAGATGTCCCAGCGTTACTCCCACCCCTAACTTGCACCAATAATGTTCCACTTGGTTCTGGCCTGATACTAATACCTGCAACATTAATAGTTTTTATTAGGAGTTTGAAAGAAGCAGCGCTCTGCCGTACACACAGAACTGATGTAAACTCCACGGGACCTCAGCACAGATGGTTGGAGCCAGAGGCTGGATTTGTATCTTCATCTGTCATTGAGGAGCAAAGCTTAATTAATCCAGCAGTGTAATGATGTAACTAAACATTGAGGCCATCACAGTGTCTAGCAAACTAAATCAATTAAATACAGTATTTGGAGCCGCTGTGTGGGTGAGTGTTTGCTCGTGACTTGGTTGAAATTGCTTCTGAAAGAGATAAGTGATAAAAATTCACATCAAATAGAACATTGTAGACCAAGTCCAGAGAGGGTGAAGAGCAGGTCAGTAGAGCAAATTCAATCTTTGTTTTTTAGAAGCAGTGAAAAATCAGTGAAAAGCTGGTATAAAAAGGAGAGTAAGTTGACGAGCAGGGTTGGGAAGATTACAGATTACTAGTTATCCTATTTATAATGTAATAAGTAATGTAACTATTTCAATTACTTAATCAAAATAATGTAACTTATTACATTTGATTACTTTTTGATTACTTTTCTAATTTTTCTAATGATTGTTTTCAGCTGTTAGGGTAAGTGTACCCATTAATGTATTCATTAGTTCATGTAAATTTTGGATACTTGATGAAAAAAGTCAAAAGTCTGGCATGGGCTTAATTGGTACTGCGACACCATTTAAGCCCATGTGTGCTCTAAATAAGCCCACATCATGATTTATTTACAAAATATAAAAACAATATTGTTTTCAAAGAATTAAAAACAGCAATAAATGTATTCAGTAACATGTTAAATATTAAAAAAGGAGGAAAAAACCCTCCTGAGCAAAATCGTTTTTTTCTCAGTAACTGTAACAGATTACAGTTACATTTATTTATGTAACACTGTTACATATAACTAGTTACTCCACAATACTGTTGATAATACACTTGCACATTAAGTAACACTGGATAAGAAAAAAAAATACATTTCATTCTTGTTTATTTCAATGTAAACATATTGTTTTACATTTATTTATTTATTTTTTTTACTTACTTTACTTACTTTGGCACTTATGTAATGTGTTTTCAGATTTGTAACGTTGTTCCTGTCAAGCTCATCAGACAATTGTCTCAACAAATGGGGCTCATGTAGTTCATTGGCTCACATACTCACTTTTCTTTCTTCCCTCAGGTGCCATCCACCCTGCATCCTCCTCGTATTATTTCTTGAGCCAGTTTATTATGATCAAACTTAGAAGACTTATAGTATTACTTTATGAGTTCGACTTCTGGCTCACTTTTTCCCCCTGTAAGAGGTGAGGTAGTTTTACTGGCCTCAGTGGATCATGATCCACAGTTTATACTCGGGGAATTCAGATTCACCTCGAGTAAGAGAGGTGAAGTATTTTGGGGTCACGGCTTAATGAAAGGTAACATACAGTGTGATATGGGTGCAGAGTCGGCACTAATGGGTCTTGTATCAGATTATTTCCATTAGTGTATCAACAATACCTACATTTTAGAAGAAATGCTGCTATGGCTGCTCTTTGATGAATGCTTTGATGAGAGTCAGAAGGAAGGATGTGAGCTTTCGAGTCCCAATTAGCATGTCATTATTCAGAATCAGAGAGAATTGAATTACACATGCACAAACTCATTAATCCTCTTATATCCGTCACCTGATGCACTGATGAGTGTAATCACTGGTGTGAAGGATGACACATTTTCACTGTGTAATTCAGCAACTTTAATCTACTTCAGTGCACATCAGCTGCCATATGCTAAGTATAACTTCACCAGATTCAGCTACAGATTGTCTCTAATTGGTCATGACTCTAAAATACTGCATGATAGCAACGTGATAGCAACAATAAAACAGTAGCTTCTGCGGTAGATTAGTATAAAGTATCTCGATCAGTACATACATTTGAATTTTGTTGTAAAACTTTGTCTGTGTTATTTATTTGTATAAAAGGGCATGAGGTGGAAGTTTAGTCATCCAAAACTTAAAAAGGAGAGTTAAGACATCTACATTAACATCCAAAATGTAATCAAATATAAAAAGTTACATTACTTTGATGAAGTAATTGATATAGGTACATTACTTATTACATTTCAAATAGGGTAACTAGTAATCTGTAACTTATTACATTTCCAAAGTAACCTTCCCAACCCTGATTATCAAGCAGTCACTGTACTAACTTAGTGTTCAGTCACACCAGGGAGTGGCACATGAGAACGAGTACAGTCTAGACCTGCTCTAAGTAAAAAGTGCCTTGAGATAACTTCTGTTGTGATTTGGCAAAATGTAAATAAAATTGAATTGTAATGAAGTGAATAAAACCTGTTTCTATAAATTCTGTACATGCTGCTGGAATCTAAGTGAAGAACTTGTGAGTTTTTATTATTGTTCAATAAATGCAAAGAGGAAAGGTCCATTAGCTCTGTTGTTGGTGCTTCTCATTAAGGGTGATATAGAATTTAAAAATGCAACACAGCTTTAATAGATTCCTCCATTTTACACTCCTCAGTTCTCTCCATCCACTCAAAGGTCAGCACTGTCAGAACGGTTTGCAATTGGACTAACTGTGCTAATTTGTGTGTTTAGATGCTCAGTGAAAACAGACTTAAATCTAAAATAAAATGTTCAGCTTTAAAGGATGAATATATAATTTTACAAATCTACCTTAAAACAACAGTCAGGTTCCCAAATGAATGAATGAACGTTTTTCTTCATCATTCCTTCTGTTCATACTGACCATTAGAAAATCCCTTCATAATGCTATATGAAGCTTCAGTCCACATTAGTTAAATACATCTTTATCTTTCAACGTTACAGTCATTTTAGTGCCAAAGTCTCTCTTTTTGTTACTATACTTCCACCACAGCTCAACAGGGAAACACAAAGAGGGAATTGATGCTAAAAAGATTGTAAATATATAACTATATAAATATCCACTTGATATGACTAACTCAGACTGCTGAAGCCTCATATAAGCTTTACAGTACATCTACTTTTAAATGACTTGTGTGGACACACTGTGGATTTTGGCCCCCATCACTTCCATTGAAAGCACATTTGAAGGAGATCTTCTAATAGTCAGTATGAACAGGAGGAATGATTACAGCGAGGAAAACCTCTTTCATTGTCCATGTGGACAACTGACTGCTGTTTTAAGACAGGATCTATCCTTTAATCTTGGTAAAAAAAAAGGCGAGTGTTGAAAATCATGCAGGAAAAAGGCAGATGAATAAAAAGAAGGGGTTGGCGGAGTTGCCAAAGTCCGAAAAGTCAGGCAAAGGGTCAGAACAGACAGGCAAACAAGCTGGCAAGAAAATGGCTGGAACACTAGTGACTGAGACACAAAAGACAATCTGGCAGAGAATGAATGAGAATGGTTCTACTAATGGGCAGATTTAGGAAAGTCGGGTGATGGGGAATGGCGGGGAAAGGGGTTACTGCAGGGCAGGTGGGTGTGGCTGGATCTGAAACAAAAGGAGAGTTAATTCATGGCAGGAGATAAGGCAGACATGGACGGGAAAAAATGGACTATGACTCAGCAGACATTGTGACGGTGTGTCACAGTTTACCAAAGTTGGATTCTGCTAGAAAGTACTGTGTAAATGTAACGCTCACCGTTGTTAAGAAATAGCTCCTGTATTCTGTGACCCCATTTAAAGCTGCTACAAGGAGTTTTTAACTGGTTATGAAAAAATGTCAATTTAATAATGATACCTCTATATGACCTACATAAGCAAACAAGACCATCAGCGAGAAAATTGGCCATTTCTAGTTTCGGATTCCCCGCAAAATCACACAAAACAATTACAGCACACAGACCTGAAGAGCCTGTGTTTACATTACATGTAGCATTGTAGCCTGAACAGCGGTGGTTGAGAGAGCTAGAGAGTGAATGAAGAGAGGGGGCAGCGGTAGTGAGAACAAAGGAATGTACCAGAGAAATAAAACGTTATTTTCTGATTGTTTCACTTTTTTTTACGTTATAAAGCACAAATAATTTTGCCCAAAATCCTGCAGGAAGGTGTTGCATTGCAGGATTTGGTGTGAATGCAGCCTTACATGTAACTTAGCTGATGGTTTCTAAATCACAATTTGTTACTACAGGGGACCAGGCCTTTGCTGTTCGGGCCCCTCAGCTGTGGAACTCAGGAAGGCAAACTCAGTGTCATCTTTTAAATCTCTTCTTAAAACTCACTTTTATCTCATGGCTTTTTCTTAACTGTTGATATTTGTTGTGTTATTATTAATTGTATATGGTCAATGTTTTTACTTTACTGTAACTTTGTTTTGAAAGGAACTATATATATAAAGTTATAATTGTTATTATAAACAATCTTAAAAAAAGGTTACTTTGTTCACCATTATCATATTACAATTATTAATCTTACATAGCCACAAATAGATGCATTACATCAAGTTCAAGTTAAAGTTCAATCCATTATTTGACCCGAGATGGGCAACTTGTACTGCAGCAAGCATAAAAACACATAAAAGCACACAACACAACACAGAAACATACAACATCTGACATAAATACAGTGCAGGGTGGCCTGCACACATGCACAATATTAACAATAAATAATATAAATGCTTTAATATAAATAATATCACTTCATAATCATCATCATAGTTACAATTAATACTGGACATTCACAGCAGAAAGATCAATATAATAAATATACTACAACTCAAGTTATATCTATAAATCATCACCATAGTAACCACAAGTATTACCTCGTCCCTCCCTTGGCATTCAAGACTTGGATGGAAACAGGGACAAACATGGACTCATTTCAATCAGGAGAGACAAGTGAATAAAGAAAGATATTTATTGTGAATATATGAGAGAACAAAGTCTTTAGTAATAGACAAAGTCTTTGGCACTTCATG